>NW_026699949.1:0-26678 GCF_030435755.1 Ochotona princeps | reverse complement strand
AAGCATAGAGTGTGAAAACTGAGTTTCCTTGAGAGCTGCTTGGAATCCTGATGGTGTGTGAAGTTAGTGAGCCAAATGGAGTTGTTCTCCCACAAGAACCACTCGGCTGATCCTTCTTCAATATGCCCTTCACCAACATGCAGTGTTTCCTTGATTGAATTAGCTCTCACACCAATATTTGCTTCTAGAGCCTTTGCATTGAGGGCTATCTGAAAACGGCTGTGGCGCTGAAGTTGCCTGTGAATGTGGAGTTGGTGGCATGTGAAACCCGCATGTGGAGCATTCGTTTGTGTGGGATGCTCACCAAGCTTCATTTCAGTCCTAGGCACTCAAAGGGCACTAAGCATAGAGTGTGAAAACTGAGTTTCCTTGAGAGCTGCTTGGAAGCCTGATGGTGTGTGAAGTTAGTGAGCCAAATGGAGTTGTTCTCCCACAAGAACCACTCGGCTGATCCTTCTTCAATATGCCCTTCACCAACATGCAGTGTTTCCTTGATTGAATTAGCTCTCACACCAATATTTGCGTCTAGAGCCTTTGCATTGCGGGCTATCTGAAAACGGCTGTGGCGCTGAAGTTGCCTGTGAATGTGGAGTTGGTGGCATGTGAAACCCGCATGTGAAGCATTCGTTTGTGTGGGATGCTCACCAAGCTTCATTTCAGTCCTAGGCACTCAAAGGGCACTAAGCATAGAGTGTGAAAACTGAGTTTCCTTGAGAGCTGCTTGGAAGCCTGATGGTGTGTGAAGTTAGTGAGCCAAATGGAGTTGTTCTCCCACAAGAACCACTCGGCTGATCCTTCTTCAATATGCCCTTCACCAACATGCAGTGTTTCCTTGATTGAATTAGCTCTCACACCAGTATTTGCGTCTAGAGCCTTTGCATTGAGGGCTATGTGAAAACGGCTGTGGCGCTGAAGTTGCCTGTGAATGTGGAGTTGGTGGCATGTGAAACCCGCATGTGGAGCATTCGTTTGTGTGGGATGCTCACCAAGCTTCATTTCAGTCCTAGGCACTCAAAGGGCACTAAGCATAGAGTGTGAAAACTGAGTTTCCTTGAGAGCTGCTTGGAAGCCTGATGGTGTGAAGTTAGTGAGCCAAATGGAGTTGTTCTCCCAGAAGAACCACTCGGCTGATCCTTCTTCAATATGCCCTTCACCAACATGCAGTGTTTCCTTGATTGAATTAGCTCTCACACCAATATTTGCGTCTAGAGCCTTTGCATTGAGGGCTATGTGAAAACGGCTGTGGCGCTGAAGTTGCCTGTGAATGTGGAGTTGGTGGCATGTGAAACCCGCATGTGGAGCATTCGTTTGTGTGGGATGCTCACCAAGCTTCATTTCAGTCCTAGGCACTCAAAGGGCACTAAGCATAGAGTGTGAAAACTGAGTTTCCTTGAGAGCTGCTTGGAAGCCTGATTGTGTGAAGTTAGTGAGCCAAATGGAGTTGTTCTCCCACAAGAACCACTCGGCTGATCCTTCTTCAATATGCCCTTCACCAACATGCAGTGTTTCCTTGATTGAATTAGCTCTCACACCAATATTTGCGTCTAGAGCCTTTGCATTGAGGGCTATGTGAAAACGGCTGTGGCGCTGAAGTTGCCTGTGCATGTGGAGTTGGTGGCATGTGAAACCCGCATGTGGAGCATTCGTTTGTGTGGGATGCTCTACCAGGTTCATTCCTAGCTAATGCACTCAAAGGGCACAAAGCATAGAGTGTGAAAACTGAGTTTCCTTGAGAGCTGCTTGGAAGCCTGATGGTGTGTGAAGTTAGTGAGCCAAATGGAGTTGTTCTCCCACAAGAACCACTCGGCTGATCCTTCTTCAATATGCCCTTCACCAACATGCAGTGTTTCCTTGATTGAATTAGCTCTCACACCAATATTTGCGTCTAGAGCCTTTGCATTGAGGGCTATCTGAAAACGGCTGTGGCGCTGAAGTTGCCTGTGAATGTGGAGTTGGTGGCATGTGAAACCCGCATGTGGAGCATTCGTTTGTGTGGGATGCTCACCAAGCTTCATTTCAGTCCTAGGCACTCAAAGGGCACTAAGCATAGAGTGTGAAAACTGAGTTTCCTTGAGAGCTGCTTGGAAGCCTGATGGTGTGTGAAGTTAGTGAGCCAAATGGAGTTGTTCTCCCACAAGAACCACTCGGCTGATCCTTCTTCAATATGCCCTTCACCAACATGCAGTGTTTCCTTGATTGAATTAGCTCTCACACCAATATTTGCGTCTAGAGCCTTTGCATTGAGGGCTATGTGAAAACGGCTGTGGCGCTGAAGTTGCCTGAGAATGTGGAGTTGGTGGCATGTGAAACCCGCATGTGGAGCATTCGTTTGTGTGGGATGCTCACCAAGCATCATTTCAGTCCTAGGCACTCAAAGGGCACTAAGCATAGAGTGTGAAAACTGAGTTTCCTTAAGAGCTGCTTGGAAGCCTGATGGTGTGTGAAGTTAGTGAGCCAAATGGAGTTCCTCTCCCACAAGAACTACTCGGCTGATCCTTCTTCAATATGCCCTTCACCAACATGCAGTGTTTCCTTGATTGAATTAGCTCTCACACCAGTATTTGCGTCTAGAGCCTTTGCATTGAGGGCTATCTGAAAACGGCTGTGGCGCTGAAGTTGCCTGTGAATGTGGAGTTGGTGGCATGTGAAACCCGCATGTGGAGCATTCGTTTGTGTGGGATGCTCACCAAGCATCATTTCAGTCCTAGGCACTCAAAGGGCACTAAGCATAGAGTGTGAAAACTGAGTTTCCTTGAGAGCTGCTTGGAAGCCTGATGGTGTGTGAAGTTAGTGAGCCAAATGGAGTTGTTCTCCCACAAGAACCACTCGGCTTATCCTTCTTCAGTATGCCCTTCACCAACATGCAGTGTTTCCTTGATTGAATTAGCTCTCACACCAATATTTGCGTCTAGAGCCTTTGCATTGAGGGCTATGTGAAAACGGCTGTGGCGCTGAAGTTGCCTGTGAATGTGGAGTTGGTGGCATGTGAAACCCGCATGTGAAGCATTCGTTTGTGTGGGATGCTCACCAAGCTTCATTTCAGTCCTAGGTAATGCACTCAAAGGGCACTAAGCATAGAGTGTGAAAACTGAATTTCCTTGAGAGCTGCTTGGAAGCCTGATGGTGTGTGAAGTTAGTGAGCCAAATGGAGTTGTTCTCCCACAAGAACCACTCGGCTGATCCTTCTTCAATATGCCCTTCACCAACATGCAGTGTTTCCTTGATTGAATTAGCTCTCACACCAGTATTTGCGTCTAGAGCCTTTGCATTGAGGGCTATGTGAAAACGGCTGTGGCGCTGAAGTTGCCTGAGAATGAGGAGTTGGTGGCATGTGAAACCCGCATGTGGAGCATTCGTTTGTGTGGGATGCTCTACCAGGTTCATTCCTAGATAATGCACTCAAAGGGCACTAAGCATAGAGTGTGAAAACTGAGTTTCCTTGAGAGCTGCTTGGAAGCCTGATGGTGTGTGAAGTTAGTGAGCCAAATGGAGTTGTTCTCCCACAAGAACCACTCGGCTGATCCTTCTTCAATATGCCCTTCACCAACATGCAGTGTTTCCTTGATTGAATTAGCTCTCACACGAATATTTGCGTCTAGAGCCTTTGCATTGAGGGCTATGTGATAACGGCTGTGGCGCTGAAGTTGCCTGTGAATGTGGAGTTGGTGGCATGTGAAACCCGCATGTGGAGCATTCGTTTGTGTGGGATGCTCACCAAGCTTCATTTCAGTCCTAGGCACTCAAAGGGCACTAAGCATAGAGTGTGAAAACTGAGTTTCCTTGAGAGCTGCTTGGAAGCCTGATGGTGTGTGAAGTTAGTGAGCCAAATGGAGTTGTTCTCCCACAAGAACCACTCGGCTGATCCTTCTTCAATATGCCCTTCACCAACATGCAGTGTTTCCTTGATTGAATTAGCTCTCACACCAATATTTGCGTCTAGAGCCTTTGCATTGAGGGCTATGTGAAAACGGCTGTGGCGCTGAAGTTGCCTGTGAATGTGGAGTTGGTGGCATGTGAAACCCGCATGTGGAGCATTCGTTTGTGTGGGATGCTCACCAAGATTCATTTCAGTCCTAGGCACTCAAAGGGCACTAAGCATAGAGTGTGAAAACTGAGTTTCCTTGAGAGCTGCTTGGAAGCCTGATGGTGTGTGAAGTTAGTGAGCCAAATGGAGTTGTTCTCCCACAAGAACCACTCGGCTGATCCTTCTTCAATATGCCCTTCACCAACATGCAGTGTTTCCTTGATTGAATTAGCTCTCACACCAGTATTTGCGTCTAGAGCCTTTGCATTGAGGGCTATGTGAAAATGGCTGTGGCGCTGAAGTTGCCTGTGAATGTGGAGTTGGTGGCATGTGAAACCCGCATGTGGAGCATTCGTTTGTGTGGGATGCTCTACCAGGTTCATTCCTAGATAATGCACTCAAAGGGCACTAAGCATAGAGTGTGAAAACTGAGTTTCCTTGAGAGCTGCTTGGAAGCCTGATGGTGTGTGAAGTTAGTGAGCCAAATGGAGTTGTTCTCCCACAAGAACCACTCGGCTGATCCTTCTTCAATATGCCCTTCACCAACATGCAGTGTTTCCTTGATTGAATTAGCTCTCACACCAATATTTGCGTCTAGAGCCTTTGCATTGAGGGCTATCTGAAAACGGCTGTGGCGCTGAAGTTGCCTGAGAATGAGAAGTTGGTGGCTTGAAACCCGCATGTGGAGCATTCGTTTGTGTGGGATGCTCTACCAGGTTCATTCCTAGATAATGCACTCAAAGGGCACTAAGCATAGAGTGTGAAAACTGAGTTTCCTTGAGAGCTGCTTGGAAGCCTGATGGTGTGTGAAGTTAGTGAGCCAAATGGAGTTGTTCCCCCACAAGAACCACTCGGCTGATCCTTCTTCAATATGCCCTTCACCAACATGCAGTGTTTCCTTGATTGAATTAGCTCTCACACCAATATTTGCGTCTAGAGCCTTTGCATTGAGGGCTATGTGAAAACGGCTGTGGCACTGAAGTTGCCTGTGAATGTGGAGTTGGTGGCATGTGAAACCCGCATGTGGAGCATTCGTTTGTGTGGGATGCTCACCAAGCTTCATTTCAGTCCTAGGCACTCAAAGGGCACTAAGCATAGAGTGTGAAAACTGAGTTTCATTGAGAGCTGCTTGGAAGCCTGATGGTGTGAAGTTAGTGAGCCAAATGGAGTTGTTCTCCCACAAGAACCACTCGGCTGATCCTTCTTCAATATGCCCTTCACCAACATGCAGTGTTTCCTTGATTGAATTAGCTCTCACACCAATATTTGCGTCTAGAGCCTTTGCATTGAGGGCTATCTGAAAACGGCTGTGGCGCTGAAGTTGCCTGTGAATGTGGAGTTGGTGGCATGTGAAACCCGCATGTGGAGCATTCGTTTGTGTGGGATGCTCACCAAGCTTCATTTCAGTCCTAGGTAATGCACTCAAAGGGCACTAAGCATAGAGTGTGAAAACTGAATTTCCTTGAGAGCTGCTTGGAAGCCTGATGGTGTGTGAAGTTAGTGAGCCAAATGGAGTTGTTCTCCCACAAGAACCACTCGGCTGATCCTTCTTCAATATGCCCTTCACCAACATGCAGTGTTTCCTTGATTGAATTAGCTCTCACACCAGTATTTGCGTCTAGAGCCTTTGCATTGAGGGCTATGTGAAAACGGCTGTGGCGCTGAAGTTGCCTGAGAATGAGGAGTTGGTGGCATGTGAAACCCGCATGTGGAGCATTCGTTTGTGTGGGATGCTCTACCAGGTTCATTCCTAGATAATGCACTCAAAGGGCACTAAGCATAGAGTGTGAAAACTGAGTTTCCTGGAGAGCTGCTTGGAAGCCTGATGGTGTGTGAAGTTAGTGAGCCAAATGGAGTTGTTCTCCCACAAGAACCACTCGGCTGATCCTTCTTCAATATGCCCTTCACCAACATGCAGTGTTTCCTTGATTGAATTAGCTCTCACACCAATATTTGCGTCTAGAGCCTTTGCATTGAGGGCTATGTGAAAACGGCTGTGGCGCTGAAGTTGCCTGTGAATGTGGAGTTGGTGGCATGTGAAACCCGCATGTGGAGCATTCGTTTGTGTGGGATGCTCACCAAGCTTCATTTCAGTCCTAGGCACTCAAAGGGCACTAAGCATAGAGTGTGAAAACTGAGTTTCCTTGAGAGCTGCTTGGAAGCCTGATGGTGTGTGAAGTTAGTGAGCCAAATGGAGTTGTTCTCCCACAAGAACCACTCGGCTGATCCTTCTTCAATATGCCCTTCACCAACATGCAGTGTTTCCTTGATTGAATTAGCTCTCACACCAATATTTGCGTCTAGAGCCTTTGCATTGAGGGCTATGTGAAAACGGCTGTGGCGCTGAAGTTGCCTGTGAATGTGGAGTTGGTGGCATGTGAAACCCGCATGTGGAGCATTCGTTTGTGTGGGATGCTCACCAAGATTCATTTCAGTCCTAGGCACTCAAAGGGCACTAAGCATAGAGTGTGAAAACTGAGTTTCCTTGAGAGCTGCTTGGAAGCCTGATGGTGTGTGAAGTTAGTGAGCCAAATGGAGTTGTTCTCCCACAAGAACCACTCGGCTGATCCTTCTTCAATATGCCCTTCACCAACATGCAGTGTTTCCTTGATTGAATTAGCTCTCACAGCAGTATTTGCGTCTAGAGCCTTTGCATTGAGGGCTATGTGAAAATGGCTGTGGCGCTGAAGTTGCCTGTGAATGTGGAGTTGGTGGCATGTGAAACCCGCATGTGGAGCATTCGTTTGTGTGGGATGCTCTACCAGGTTCATTCCTAGATAATGCACTCAAAGGGCACTAAGCATAGAGTGTGAAAACTGAGTTTCCTTGAGAGCTGCTTGGAAGCCTGATGGTGTGTGAAGTTAGTGAGCCAAATGGAGTTGTTCTCCCACAAGAACCACTCGGCTGATCCTTCTTCAATATGCCCTTCACCAACATGCAGTGTTTCCTTGATTGAATTAGCTCTCACACCAATATTTGCGTCTAGAGCCTTTGCATTGAGGGCTATGTGAAAACGGCTGTGGCGCTGAAGTTGCCTGAGAATGAGAAGTTGGTGGCTTGAAACCCGCATGTGGAGCATTCGTTTGTGTGGGATGCTCTACCAGGTTCATTCCTAGATAATGCACTCAAAGGGCACTAAGCATGGAGTGTGAAAACTGAGTTTCCTTGAGAGCTGCTTGGAAGCCTGATGGTGTGTGAAGTTAGTGAGCCAAATGGAGTTGTTCTCCCACAAGAACCACTCGGCTGATCCTTCTTCAATATGCCCTTCACCAACATGCAGTGTTTCCTTGATTGAATTAGCTCTCACACCAATATTTGCGTCTAGAGCCTTTGCATTGAGGGCTATGTGAAAACGGCTGTGGCGCTGAAGTTGCCTGTGAATGTGGAGTTGGTGGCATGTGAAACCCGCATGTGGAGCATTCGTTTGTGTGGGATGCTCACCAAGCTTCATTTCAGTCCTAGGCACTCAAAGGGCACTAAGCATAGAGTGTGAAAACTGAGTTTCCTTGAGAGCTGCTTGGAAGCCTGATGGTGTGAAGTTAGTGAGCCAAATGGAGTTGTTCTCCCACAAGAACCACTCGGCTGATCCTTCTTCAATATGCCCTTCACCAACATGCAGTGTTTCCTTGATTGAATTAGCTCTCACACCAATATTTGCGTCTAGAGCCTTTGCATTGAGGGCTATCTGAAAACGGCTGTGGCGCTGAAGTTGCCTGTGAATGTGGAGTTGGTGGCATGTGAAACCCGCATGTGGAGCATTCGTTTGTGTGGGATGCTCACCAAGCTTCATTTCAGTCCTAGGCACTCAAAGGGCACTAAGCATAGAGTGTGAAAACTGAGTTTCCTTGAGAGCTGCTTGGAAGCCTGATGGTGTGTGAAGTTAGTGAGCCAAATGGAGTTGTTCTCCCACAAGAACCACTCGGCTGATCCTTCTTCAATATGCCCTTCACCAACATGCAGTGTTTCCTTGATTGAATTAGCTCTCACACCAATATTTGCGTCTAGAGCCTTTGCATTGAGGGCTATGTGAAAACGGCTGTGGCGCTGAAGTTGCCTGTGAATGTGGAGTTGGTGGCATGTGAAACCCGCATGTGGAGCATTCGTTTGTGTGGGATGCTCTACCAGGTTCATTCCTAGATAATGCACTCAAAGGGCACTAAGCATAGAGTGTGAAAACTGAGTTTCCTGGAGAGCTGCTTGGAAGCCTGATGGTGTGTGAATTTAGTGAGCCAAATGGAGTTGTTCTCCCACAAGAACCACTCGGCTGATGCTTCTTCAATATGCCCTTCACCAACATGCAGTGTTTCCTTGATTGGATTAGCTCTCACACCAATATTTGCGTCTAGAGCCTTTGCATCGAGGGCTATGTGAAAACGGCTGTGGCGCTGAAGTTGCCTGAGAATGAGGAGTTGGTGGCATGAAACCCGCATGTGGAGCATTCGTTTGTGTGGGATGCTCTACCAGGTTCATTCCTAGATAATGCACTCAAAGGGCACTAAGCATAGAGTGTGAAAACTGAGTTTCCTTGAGAGCTGCTTGGAAGCCTGATGGTGTGAAGTTAGTGAGCCAAATGGAGTTGTTCTCCCACAAGAACCACTCGGCTGATCCTTCTTCAATATGCCCTTCACCAACATGCAGTGTTTCCTTGATTGAATTAGCTCTCACACCAATATTTGCGTCTAGAGCCTTTGCATTGAGGGCTATGTGAAAACGGCTGTGGCGCTGAAGTTGCCTGTGAATGTGGAGTTGGTGGCATGTGAAACCCGCATGTGGAGCATTCGTTTGTGTGGGATGCTCACCAAGCTTCATTTCAGTCCTAGGCACTCAAAGGGCACTAAGCATAGAGTGTGAAAACTGAGTTTCCTTGAGAGCTGCTTGGAAGCCTGATGGTGTGTGAAGTTAGTGAGCCAAATGGAGTTGTTCCCCCACAAGAACCACTCGGCTGATCCTTCTTCAATATGCCCTTCACCAACATGCAGTGTTTCCTTGATTGAATTAGCTCTCACACCAATATTTGCGTCTAGAGCCTTTGCATTGAGGGCTATGTGAAAACGGCTGTGGCGCTGAAGTTGCCTGTGAATGTGGAGTTGGTGGCATGTGAAACCCGCATGTGGAGCATTCGTTTGTGTGGGATGCTCACCAAGCTTCATTTCAGTCCTAGGCACTCAAAGGGCACTAAGCATAGAGTGTGAAAACTGAGTTTCCTTGAGAGCTGCTTGGAAGCCTGATTGTGTGAAGTTAGTGAGCCAAATGGAGTTGTTCTCCCACAAGAACCACTCGGCTGATCCTTCTTCAATATGCCCTTCACCAACATGCAGTGTTTCCTTGATTGAATTAGCTCTCACACCAATATTTGCGTCTAGAGCCTTTGCATTGAGGGCTATGTGAAAACGGCTGTGGCGCTGAAGTTGCCTGTGAATGTGGAGTTGGTGGCATGTGAAACCCGCATGTGGAGCATTCGTTTGTGTGGGATGCTCTACCAGGTTCATTCCTAGATAATGCACTCAAAGGGCACTAAGCATAGAGTGTGAAAACTGAGTTTCCTTGAGAGCTGCTTGGAAGCCTGATGGTGTGTGAAGTTAGTGAGCCAAATGGAGTTGTTCTCCCACAAGAACCACTCGGCTGATCCTTCTTCAATATGCCCTTCACCAACATGCAGTGTTTCCTTGATTGAATTAGCTCTCACACCAATATTTGCGTCTAGAGCCTTTGCATTGAGGGCTATCTGAAAACGGCTGTGGCGCTGAAGTTGCCTGAGAATGAGGAGTTGGTGGCATGTGAAACCCGCATGTGGAGCATTCGTTTGTGTGGGATGCTCTACCAGGTTCATTCCTAGATAATGCACTCAAAGGGCACTAAGCATAGAGTGTGAAAACTGAGTTTCCTTGAGAGCTGCTTGGAAGCCTGATGGTGTGTGAAGTTAGTGAGCCAAATGGAGTTGTTCTCCCACAAGAACCACTCGGCTGATCCTTCTTCAATATGCCCTTCACCAACATGCAGTGTTTCCTTGATTGAATTAGCTCTCACACCAATATTTGCGTCTAGAGCCTTTGCATTGAGGGCTATCTGAAAACGGCTGTGGCGCTGAAGTTGCCTGAGAATGAGGAGTTGGTGGCATGAGAAACCCGCATGTGGAGCATTCGTTTGTGTGGGATGCTCTACCAGGTTCATTCCTAGATAATGCACTCAAAGGGCACTAAGCATGGAGTGTGAAATCTGAGTTTCCTTGAGAGCTGCTTGGAAGCCTGATGGTGTGTGAAGTTAGTGAGCCAAATGGAGTTGTTCTCCCACAAGAACCACTCGGCTGATCCTTCTTCAATATGCCCTTCACCAACATGCAGTGTTTCCTTGATTGAATTAGCTCTCACACCAATATTTGCGTCTAGAGCCTTTGCATTGAGGGCTATGTGAATACGGCTGTGGCGCTGAAGTTGCCTGTGAATGTGGAGTTGGTGGCATGTGAAACCCACATGTGGAGCATTCGTTTGTGTGGGATGCTCACCAAGCTTCATTTCAGTCCTAGGCACTCAAAGGGCACTAAGCATAGAGTGTGAAAACTGAGTTTCCTTGAGAGCTGCTTGGAAGCCTGATGGTGTGTGAAGTTAGTGAGCCAAATGGAGTTGTTCTCCCACAAGAACCACTCGGCTGATCCTTCTTCAATATGCCCTTCACCAACATGCAGTGTTTCCTTGATTGAATTAGCTCTCACACCAATATTTGCGTCTAGAGCCTTTGCATTGAGGGCTATGTGAAAACGGCTGTGGCGCTGAAGTTGCCTGTGAATGTGGAGTTGGTGGCATGTGAAACCCGCATGTGGAGCATTCGTTTGTGTGGGATGCTCTACCAGGTTCATTCCTAGATAATGCACTCAAAGGGCACTAAGCATAGAGTGTGAAAACTGAGTTTCCTTGAGAGCTGCTTGGAAGCCTGATGGTGTGTGAAGTTAGTGAGCCAAATGGAGTTGTTCTCCCACAAGAACCACTCGGCTGATCCTTCTTCAATATGCCCTTCACCAACATGCAGTGTTTCCTTGATTGGATTAGCTCTCACACCAATATTTGCGTCTAGAGCCTTTGCATTGAGGGCTATGTGAAAACGGCTGTGGCGCTGAAGTTTCCTGAGAATGAGGAGTTGGTGGCATGAAACCCGCATGTGGAGCATTCGTTTGTGTGGGATGCTCTACCAGGTTCATTCCTAGATAATGCACTGAAAGGGCACTAAGCATAGAGTGTGAAAACTGAGTTTCCTTGAGAGCTGCTTGGAAGCCTGATGGTGTGTGAAGTTAGTGAGCCAAATGGAGTTGTTCTCCCACAAGAACCACTCGGCTGATCCTTCTTCAATATGCCCTTCACCAACATGCAGTGTTTCCTTGATTGAATTAGCTCTCACACCAATATTTGCGTCTAGAGCCTTTGCATTGAGGGCTATGTGAAAACGGCTGTGGCGCTGAAGTTGCCTGTGAATGTGGAGTTGGTGGCATGTGAAACCCGCATGTGGAGCATTCGTTTGTGTGGGATGCTCACCAAGCTTCATTTCAGTCCTAGGCACTCAAAGGGCACTAAGCATAGAGTGTGAAAACTGAGTTTCCTTGAGAGCTGCTTGGAAGCCTGATGGTGTGAAGTTAGTGAGCCAAATGGAGTTGTTCTCCCACAAGAACCACTCGGCTGATCCTTCTTCAATATGCCCTTCACCAACATGCAGTGTTTCCTTGATTGAATTAGCTCTCACACCAATATTTGCGTCTAGAGCCTTTGCATTGAGGGCTATCTGAAAACGGCTGTGGCGCTGAAGTTGCCTGTGAATGTGGAGTTGGTGGCATGTGAAACCCACATGTGGAGCATTCGTTTGTGTGGGATGCTCACCAAGCTTCATTTCAGTCCTAGGCACTCAAAGGGCACTAAGCATAGAGTGTGAAAACTGAGTTTCCTTGAGAGCTGCTTGGAAGCCTGATTGTGTGAAGTTAGTGAGCCAAATGGAGTTGTTCTCCCAGAAGAACCACTGGGCTGATCCTTCTTCAATATGCCCTTCACCAACATGCAGTGTTTCCTTGATTGAATTAGCTCTCACACCAATATTTGCGTCTATAGCCTTTGCATTGAAGGCTATGTGAAAACGGCTGTGGCGCTGAAGTTGCCTGTGAATGTGGAGTTGGTGGCATGTGAAACCCGCATGTGGAGCATTCGTTTGTGTGGGATGCTCTACCAGGTTCATTCCTAGATAATGCACTCAAAGGGCACTAAGCATAGAGTGTGAAAACTGAGTTTCCTGGAGAGCTGCTTGGAAGCCTGATGGTGTGTGAATTTAGTGAGCCAAATGGAGTTGTTCTCCCACAAGAACCACTCGGCTGATCCTCCTTCAATATGCCCTTCACCAACATGCAGTGTTTCCTTGATTGGATTAGCTCTCACACCAATATTTGCGTCTAGATCCTTTGCATTGAGGGCTATGTGAAAACGGCTGTGGCGCTGAAGTTGCCTGAGAATGAGGAGTTGGTGGCATGAAACCCGCATGTGGAGCATTCGTTTGTGTGGGATGCTCTACCAGGTTCATTCCTAGATAATGCACTCAAAGGGCACTAAGCATAGAGTGTGAAAACTGAGTTTCCTTGAGAGCTGCTTGGAAGCCTGATGGTGTGTGAAGTTAGTGAGCCAAATGGAGTTGTTCTCCCACAAGAACCACTCGGCTGATCCTTCTTCAATATGCCCTTCACCAACATGCAGTGTTTCCTTGATTGAATTAGCTCTCACACCAATATTTGCGTCTAGAGCCTTTGCATTGAGGGCTATGTGAAAACGGCTGTGGCGCTGAAGTTGCCTGAGAATGAGGAGTTGGTGGCATGAGAAACCCGCATGTGGAGCATTCGTTTGTGTGGGATGCTCTACCAGGTTCATTCCTAGATAATGCACTCAAAGGGCACTAAGCATAGAGTGTGAAAACTGAGTTTCCTTGAGAGCTGCTTGGAAGCCTGATGGTGTGTGAAGTTAGTGAGCCAAATGGAGTTGTTCTCCCACAAGAACCACTCGGCTGATCCTTCTTCAATATGCCCTTCACCAACATGCAGTGTTTCCTTGATTGAATTAGCTCTCACACCAGTATTTGCGTCTAGAGCCTTTGCATTGAGGGCTATGTGAAAACGGCTGTGGCGCTGAAGTTGCCTGTGAATGTGGAGTTGGTGGCATGTGAAACCCGCATGTGGAGCATTCGTTTGTGTGGGATGCTCACCAAGCTTCATTTCAGTCCTAGGCACTCAAAGGGCACTAAGCATAGAGTGTGAAAACTGAGTTTCCTTGAGAGCTGCTTGGAAGCCTGATGGTGTGAAGTTAGTGAGCCAAATGGAGTTGTTCTCCCACAAGAACCACTCGGCTGATCCTTCTTCAATATGCCCTTCACCAACATTCAGTGTTTCCTTGATTGAATTAGCTCTCACACCAATATTTGCGTCTAGAGCCTTTGCATTGAGGGCTATGTGAAAACGGCTGTGGCGCTGAAGTTGCCTGTGAATGTGGAGTTGGTGGCATGTGAAACCCGCATGTGGAGCATTCGTTTGTGTGGGATGCTCACCAAGCTTCATTTCAGTCCTAGGCACTCAAAGGGCACTAAGCATAGAGTGTGAAAACTGAGTTTCCTTGAGAGCTGCTTGGAAGCCTGATGGTGTGTGAAGTTAGTGAGCCAAATGGAGTTGTTCTCCCAGAAGAACCACTCGGCTGATCCTTCTTCAATATGCCCTTCACCAACATGCAGTGTTTCCTTGATTGAATTAGCTCTCACACCAATATTTGCGTCTAGAGCCTTTGCATTGAGGGCTATGTGAAAACGGCTGTGGCGCTGAAGTTGCCTGTGGATGTGGAGTTGGTGGCATGTGAAACCCGCATGTGGAGCATTCGTTTGTGTGGGATGCTCTACCAGGTTCATTCCTAGATAATGCACTCAAAGGGCACTAAGCATAGAGTGTGAAAACTGAGTTTCCTTGAGAGCTGCTTGGAAGCCTGATGGTGTGTGAAGTTAGTGAGCCAAATGGAGTTGTTCTCCCACAAGAACCACTCGGCTGATCCTTCTTCAATATGCCCTTCACCAACATGCAGTGTTTCCTTGATTGAATTAGCTCTCACACCAATATTTGCGTCTAGAGCCTTTGCATTGCGGGCTATCTGAAAACGGCTGTGGCGCTGAAGTTGCCTGAGAATGAGGAGTTGGTGGCATGTGAAACCCGCATGTGGAGCATTCGTTTGTGTGGGATGCTCTACCAGGTTCATTCCTAGATAATGCACTCAAAGGGCACTAAGCATAGAGTGTGAAAACTGAGTTTCCTTGAGAGCTGCTTGGAAGCCTGATGGTGTGTGAAGTTAGTGAGCCAAATGGAGTTGTTCTCCCACAAGAACCACTCGGCTGATCCTTCTTCAATATGCCCTTCACCAACATGCAGTGTTTCCTTGATTGAATTAGCTCTCACACCAATATTTGCGTCTAGAGCCTTTGCATTGAGGGCTATGTGAAAACGGCTGTGGCGCTGAAGTTGCCTGTGAATGTGGAGTTGGTGGCATGTGAAACCCGCATGTGGAGCATTCGTTTGTGTGGGATGCTCACCAAGCTTCATTTCAGTCCTAGGCACTCAAAGGGCACTAAGCATAGAATGTGAAAACTGAGTTTCCTTGAGAGCTGCTTGGAAGCCTGATTGTGTGAAGTTAGTGAGCCAAATGGAGTTGTTCTCCCACAAGAACCACTCGGCTGATCCTTCTTCAATATGCCCTTCACCAACATGCAGTGTTTCCTTGATTGAATTAGCTCTCACACCAATATTTGCGTCTAGAGCCTTTGCATTGAGGGCTATGTGAAAACGGCTGTGGCGCTGAAGTTGCCTGTGAATGTGGAGTTGGTGGCATGTGAAACCCGCATGTGGAGCATTCGTTTGTGTGGGATGCTCTACCAGGTTCATTCCTAGATAATGCACTCAAAGGGCACTAAGCATAGAGTGTGAAAACTGAGTTTCCTTGAGAGCTGCTTGGAAGCCTGATGGTGTGTGAAGTTAGTGAGCCAAATGGAGTTGTTCTCCCACAAGAACCACTCGGCTGATCCTTCTTCAGTATGCCCTTCACCAACATTCAGTGTTTCCTTGATTGAATTAGCTCTCACACCAATATTTGCGTCTAGAGCCTTTGCATTGAGGGCTATGTGAAAACGGCTGTGGCGCTGAAGTTGCCTGAGAATGAGGAGTTGGTGGCATGTGAAACCCGCATGTGGAGCATTCGTTTGTGTGGGATGCTCTACCAGGTTCATTCCTAGATAATGCACTCAAAGGGCACTAAGCATAGAGTGTGAAAACTGAGTTTCCTTGAGAGCTGCTTGGAAGCCTGATGGTGTGTGAAGTTAGTGAGCCAAATGGAGTTGTTCTCCCACAAGAACCACTCGGCTGATCCTTCTTCAATATGCCCTTCACCAACATGCAGTGTTTCCTTGATTGAATTAGCTCTCACACCAATATTTGCGTCTAGAGCCTTTGCATTGAGGGCTATGTGAAAACGGCTGTGGCGCTGAAGTTGCCTGAGAATGAGGAGTTGGTGGCATGAGAAACCCGCATGTGGAGCATTCGTTTGTGTGGGATGCTCTACCAGGTTCATTCCTAGATAATGCACTCAAAGGGCACTAAGCATGGAGTGTGAAATCTGAGTTTCCTTGAGAGCTGCTTGGAAGCCTGATGGTGTGTGAAGTTAGTGAGCCAAATGGAGTTGTTCTCCCACAAGAACCACTCGGCTGATCCTTCTTCAATATGCCCTTCACCAACATGCAGTGTTTCCTTGATTGAATTAGCTCTCACACCAATATTTGCGTCTAGAGCCTTTGCATTGAGGGCTATCTGAAAACGGCTGTGGCGCTGAAGTTGCCTGAGAATGAGGAGTTGGTGGCATGTGAAACCCGCATGTGGAGCATTCGTTTGTGTGGGATGCTCTACCAGGTTCATTCCTAGATAATGCACTCAAAGGGCACTAAGCATAGAGTGTGAAAACTGAGTTTCCTTGAGAGCTGCTTGGAAGCCTGATGGTGGGTGAAGTTAGTGAGCCAAATGGAGTTGTTCTCCCACAAGAACCACTCGGCTGATCCTTCTTCAATATGCCCTTCACCAACATGCAGTGTTTCCTTGATTGAATTAGCTCTCACACCAATATTTGCGTCTAGAGCCTTTGCATTGAGGGCTATGTGAAAACGGCTGTGGCGCTGAAGTTGCCTGTGAATGTGGAGTTGGTGGCATGTGAAACCCGCATGTGGAGCATTCGTTTGTGTGGGATGCTCACCAAGCTTCATTTCAGTCCTAGGCACTCAAAGGGCACTAAGCATAGAATGTGAAAACTGAGTTTCCTTGAGAGCTGCTTGGAAGCCTGATTGTGTGAAGTTAGTGAGCCAAATGGAGTTGTTCTCCCACAAGAACCACTCGGCTGATCCTTCTTCAATATGCCCTTCACCAACATGCAGTGTTTCCTTGATTGAATTAGCTCTCACACCAATATTTGCGTCTAGAGCCTTTGCATTGAGGGCTATGTGAAAACGGCTGTGGCGCTGAAGTTGCCTGTGAATGTGGAGTTGGTGGCATGTGAAACCCGCATGTGGAGCATTCGTTTGTGTGGGATGCTCACCAAGCTTCATTTCAGTCCTAGGCACTCAAAGGGCACTAAGCATAGAGTGTGAAAACTGAGTTTCCTTGAGAGCTGCTTGGAAGCCTGATTGTGTGAAGTTAGTGAGCCAAATGGAGTTGTTCTCCCACAAGAACCACTCAGCTGATCCTTCTTCAATATGCCCTTCACCAACATGCAGTGTTTCCTTGATTGAATTAGCTCTCACACCAATATTTGCGTCTAGAGCCTTTGCATTGAGGGCTATGTGAAAACGGCTGTGGCGCTGAAGTTGCCTGTGAATGTGGAGTTGGTGGCATGTGAAACCCGCATGTGGAGCATTCGTTTGTGTGGGATGCTCTACCAGGTTCATTCCTAGATAATGCACTCAAAGGGCACTAAGCATAGAGTGTGAAAACTGAGTTTCCTTGAGAGCTGCTTGGAAGCCTGATGGTGTGTGAAGTTAGTGAGCCAAATGGAGTTGTTCTCCCACAAGAACCACTCGGCTGATCCTTCTTCAGTATGCCCTTCACCAACATTCAGTGTTTCCTTGATTGAATTAGCTCTCACACCAATATTTGCGTCTAGAGCCTTTGCATTGAGGGCTATGTGAAAACGGCTGTGGCGCTGAAGTTGCCTGAGAATGAGGAGTTGGTGGCATGTGAAACCCGCATGTGGAGCATTCGTTTGTGTGGGATGCTCTACCAGGTTCATTCCTAGATAATGCACTCAAAGGGCACTAAGCATAGAGTGTGAAAACTGAGTTTCCTTGAGAGCTGCTTGGAAGCCTGATGGTGTGTGAAGTTAGTGAGCCAAATGGAGTTGTTCTCCCACAAGAACCACTCGGCTGATCCTTCTTCAATATGCCCTTCACCAACATGCAGTGTTTCCTTGATTGAATTAGCTCTCACACCAATATTTGCGTCTAGAGCCTTTGCATTGAGGGCTATGTGAAAACGGCTGTGGCGCTGAAGTTGCCTGAGAATGAGGAGTTGGTGGCATGAGAAACCCGCATGTGGAGCATTCGTTTGTGTGGGATGCTCTACCAGGTTCATTCCTAGATAATGCACTCAAAGGGCACTAAGCATGGAGTGTGAAATCTGAGTTTCCTTGAGAGCTGCTTGGAAGCCTGATGGTGTGTGAAGTTAGTGAGCCAAATGGAGTTGTTCTCCCACAAGAACCACTCGGCTGATCCTTCTTCAATATGCCCTTCACCAACATGCAGTGTTTCCTTGATTGAATTAGCTCTCACACCAATATTTGCGTCTAGAGCCTTTGCATTGAGGGCTATGTGAATACGGCTGTGGCGCTGAAGTTGCCTGTGAATGTGGAGTTGGTGGCATGTGAAACCCACATGTGGAGCATTCGTTTGTGTGGGATGCTCACCAAGCTTCATTTCAGTCCTAGGCACTCAAAGGGCACTAAGCATAGAGTGTGAAAACTGAGTTTCCTTGAGAGCTGCTTGGAAGCCTGATGGTGTGTGAAGTTAGTGAGCCAAATGGAGTTGTTCTCCCACAAGAACCACTCGGCTGATCCTTCTTCAATATGCCCTTCACCAACATGCAGTGTTTCCTTGATTGAATTAGCTCTCACACCAATATTTGCGTCTAGAGCCTTTGCATTGAGGGCTATGTGAAAACGGCTGTGGCGCTGAAGTTGCCTGTGAATGTGGAGTTGGTGGCATGTGAAACCCGCATGTGGAGCATTCGTTTGTGTGGGATGCTCTACCAGGTTCATTCCTAGATAATGCACTCAAAGGGCACTAAGCATAGAGTGTGAAAACTGAGTTTCCTTGAGAGCTGCTTGGAAGCCTGATGGTGTGTGAAGTTAGTGAGCCAAATGGAGTTGTTCTCCCACAAGAACCACTCGGCTGATCCTCCTTCAATATGCCCTTCACCAACATGCAGTGTTTCCTTGATTGGATTAGCTCTCACACCAATATTTGCGTCTAGAGCCTTTGCATTGAGGGCTATGTGAAAACGGCTGTGGCGCTGAAGTTGCCTGAGAATGAGGAGTTGGTGGCATGAAACCCGCATGTGGAGCATTCGTTTGTGTGGGATGCTCTACCAGGTTCATTCCTAGATAATGCACTCAAAGGGCACTAAGCATAGAGTGTGAAAACTGAGTTTCCTTGAGAGCTGCTTGGAAGCCTGATGGTGTGTGAAGTTAGTGAGCCAAATGGAGTTGTTCTCCCACAAGAACCACTCGGCTGATCCTTCTTCAATATGCCCTTCACCAACATGCAGTGTTTCCTTGATTGAATTAGCTCTCACACCAATATTTGCGTCTAGAGCCTTTGCATTGAGGGCTATGTGAAAACGGCTGTGGCGCTGAAGTTGCCTGAGAATGAGGAGTTGGTGGCATGAGAAACCCGCATGTGGAGCATTCGTTTGTGTGGGATGCTCTACCAGGTTCATTCCTAGATAATGCACTCAAAGGGCACTAAGCATAGAGTGTGAAAACTGAGTTTCCTTGAGAGCTGCTTGGAAGCCTGATGGTGTGTGAAGTTAGTGAGCCAAATGGAGTTGTTCTCCCACAAGAACCACTCGGCTGATCCTTCTTCAATATGCCCTTCACCAACATGCAGTGTTTCCTTGATTGAATTAGCTCTCACACCAATATTTGCGTCTAGAGCCTTTGCATTGAGGGCTATGTGAAAACGGCTGTGGCGCTGAAGTTGCCTGTGAATGTGGAGTTGGTGGCATGTGAAACCCGCATGTGGAGCATTCGTTTGTGTGGGATGCTCACCAAGCTTCATTTCAGTCCTAGGCACTCAAAGGGCACTAAGCATAGAGTGTGAAAACTGAGTTTCCTTGAGAGCTGCTTGGAAGCCTGATTGTGTGAAGTTAGTGAGCCAAATGGAGTTGTTCTCCCACAAGAACCACTCGGCTGATCCTTCTTCAATATGCCCTTCACCAACATTCAGTGTTTCCTTGATTGAATTAGCTCTCACACCAATATTTGCGTCTAGAGCCTTTGCATTGAGGGCTATGTGAAAACGGCTGTGGCGCTGAAGTTGCCTGTGAATGTGGAGTTGGTGGCATGTGAAACCCGCATGTGGAGCATTCGTTTGTGTGGGATGCTCACCAAGCTTCATTTCAGTCCTAGGCACTCAAAGGGCACTAAGCATAGAGTGTGAAAACTGAGTTTCCTTGAGAGCTGCTTGGAAGCCTGATGGTGTGTGAAGTTAGTGAGCCAAATGGAGTTGTTCCCCCACAAGAACCACTCGGCTGATCCTTCTTCAATATGCCCTTCACCAACATGCAGTGTTTCCTTGATTGAATTAGCTCTCACACCAATATTTGCGTCTAGAGCCTTTGCATTGAGGGCTATGTGAAAACGGCTGTGGCGCTGAAGTTGCCTGTGGATGTGGAGTTGGTGGCATGTGAAACCCGCATGTGGAGCATTCGTTTGTGTGGGATGCTCTACCAGGTTCATTCCTAGATAATGCACTCAAAGGGCACTAAGCATAGAGTGTGAAAACTGAGTTTCCTTGAGAGCTGCTTGGAAGCCTGATGGTGTGTGAAGTTAGTGAGCCAAATGGAGTTGTTCTCCCACAAGAACCACTCGGCTGATCCTTCTTCAATATGCCCTTCACCAACATTCAGTGTTTCCTTGATTGAATTAGCTCTCACACCAATATTTGCGTCTAGAGCCTTTGCATTGAGGGCTATGTGAAAACGGCTGTGGCGCTGAAGTTGCCTGAGAATGAGGAGTTGGTGGCATGTGAAACCCGCATGTGGAGCATTCGTTTGTGTGGGATGCTCTACCAGGTTCATTCCTAGATAATGCACTCAAAGGGCACTAAGCATAGAGTGTGAAAACTGAGTTTCCTTGAGAGCTGCTTGGAAGCCTGATGGTGTGTGAAGTTAGTGAGCCAAATGGAGTTGTTCTCCCACAAGAACCACTCGGCTGATCCTTCTTCAATATGCCCTTCACCAACATGCAGTGTTTCCTTGATTGAATTAGCTCTCACACCAATATTTGCGTCTAGAGCCTTTGCATTGAGGGCTATGTGAAAACGGCTGTGGCGCTGAAGTTGCCTGAGAATGAGGAGTTGGTGGCATGAGAAACCCGCATGTGGAGCATTCGTTTGTGTGGGATGCTCTACCAGGTTCATTCCTAGATAATGCACTCAAAGGGCACTAAGCATGGAGTGTGAAATCTGAGTTTCCTTGAGAGCTGCTTGGAAGCCTGATGGTGTGTGAAGTTAGTGAGCCAAATGGAGTTGTTCTCCCACAAGAACCACTCGGCTGATCCTTCTTCAATATGCCCCTTCACCAACATGCAGTGTTTCCTTGATTGAATTAGCTCTCACACCAATATTTGCGTCTAGAGCCTTTGCATTGCGGGCTATCTGAAAACGGCTGTGGCGCTGAAGTTGCCTGTGAATGTGGAGTTGGTGGCATGTGAAACCCGCATGTGGAGCATTCGTTTGTGTGGGATGCTCACCAAGCTTCATTTCAGTCCTAGGCACTCAAAGGGCACTAAGCATAGAGTGTGAAAACTGAGTTTCCTTGAGAGCTGCTTGGAAGCCTGATGGTGTGTGAAGTTAGTGAGCCAAATGGAGTTGTTCTCCCACAAGAACCACTCGGCTGATCCTTCTTCAATATGCCCTTCACCAACATGCAGTGTTTCCTTGATTGAATTAGCTCTCACACCAGTATTTGCGTCTAGAGCCTTTGCATTGAGGGCTATGTGAAAACGGCTGTGGCGCTGAAGTTGCCTGTGAATGTGGAGTTGGTGGCATGTGAAACCCGCATGTGGAGCATTCGTTTGTGTGGGATGCTCACCAAGCTTCATTTCAGTCCTAGGCACTCAAAGGGCACTAAGCATAGAGTGTGAAAACTGAGTTTCCTTGAGAGCTGCTTGGAAGCCTGATGGTGTGAAGTTAGTGAGCCAAATGGAGTTGTTCTCCCACAAGAACCACTCGGCTGATCCTTCTTCAATATGCCCTTCACCAACATGCAGTGTTTCCTTGATTGAATTAGCTCTCACACCAATATTTGCGTCTAGAGCCTTTGCATTGAGGGCTATGTGAAAACGGCTGTGGCGCTGAAGTTGCCTGTGAATGTGGAGTTGGTGGCATGTGAAACCCGCATGTGGAGCATTCGTTTGTGTGGGATGCTCTACCAGGTTCATTCCTAGATAATGCACTCAAAGGGCACTAAGCATAGAGTGTGAAAACTGAGTTTCCTTGAGAGCTGCTTGGAAGCCTGATGGTGTGTGAAGTTAGTGAGCAAATGGAGTTGTTCTCCCACAAGAACCACTCGGCTGATCCTTCTTCAATATGCCCTTCACCAACATGCAGTGTTTCCTTGATTGAATTAGCTCTCACACCAATATTTGCGTCTAGAGCCTTTGCATTGAGGGCTATGTGAAAACGGCTGTGGCGCTGAAGTTGCCTGAGAATGAGGAGTTGGTGGCATGTGAAACCCGCATGTGGAGCATTCGTTTGTGTGGGATGCTCTACCAGGTTCATTCCTAGATAATGCACTCAAAGGGCACTAAGCATAGAGTGTGAAAACTGAGTTTCCTTGAGAGCTGCTTGGAAGCCTGATGGTGTGTGAAGTTAGTGAGCCAAATGGAGTTGTTCTCCCACAAGAACCACTCGGCTGATCCTTCTTCAATATGCCCTTCACCAACATGCAGTGTTTCCTTGATTGAATTAGCTCTCACACCAATATTTGCGTCTAGAGCCTTTGCATTGAGGGCTATGTGAAAACGGCTGTGGCGCTGAAGTTGCCTGAGAATGAGGAGTTGGTGGCATGAGAAACCCGCATGTGGAGCATTCGTTTGTGCGGGATGCTCTACCAGGTTCATTCCTAGATAATGCACTCAAAGGGCACTAAGCATGGAGTGTGAAATCTGAGTTTCCTTGAGAGCTGCTTGGAAGCCTGATGGTGTGTGAAGTTAGTGAGCCAAATGGAGTTGTTCTCCCACAAGAACCACTCGGCTGATCCTTCTTCAATATGCCCTTCACCAACATGCAGTGTTTCCTTGATTGAATTAGCTCTCACACCAATATTTGCGTCTAGAGCCTTTGCATTGCGGGCTATCTGAAAACGGCTGTGGCGCTGAAGTTGCCTGTGAATGTGGAGTTGGTGGCATGTGAAACCCGCATGTGAAGCATTCGTTTGTGTGGGATGCTCACCAAGCTTCATTTCAGTCCTAGGCACTCAAAGGGCACTAAGCATAGAGTGTGAAAACTGAGTTTCCTTGAGAGCTGCTTGGAAGCCTGATGGTGTGTGAAGTTAGTGAGCCAAATGGAGTTGTTCTCCCACAAGAACCACTCGGCTGATCCTTCTTCAATATGCCCTTCACCAACATGCAGTGTT
Organism: Ochotona princeps; assembly: GCF_030435755.1. Taxonomy (NCBI): domain Eukaryota; kingdom Metazoa; phylum Chordata; class Mammalia; order Lagomorpha; family Ochotonidae; genus Ochotona; species Ochotona princeps. Next base: position 3,714 of record NW_026699949.1, on the reverse strand, counting down.
TCCTTGATTGAATTAGCTCTCACACCAGTATTTGCGTCTAGAGCCTTTGCATTGAGGGCTATGTGAAAACGGCTGTGGCGCTGAAGTTGCCTGTGAATGTGGAGTTGGTGGCATGTGAAACCCGCATGTGGAGCATTCGTTTGTGTGGGATGCTCACCAAGCTTCATTTCAGTCCTAGGCACTCAAAGGGCACTAAGCATAGAGTGTGAAAACTGAGTTTCCTTGAGAGCTGCTTGGAAGCCTGATGGTGTGAAGTTAGTGAGCCAAATGGAGTTGTTCTCCCACAAGAACCACTCGGCTGATCCTTCTTCAATATGCCCTTCACCAACATGCAGTGTTTCCTTGATTGAATTAGCTCTCACACCAATATTTGCGTCTAGAGCCTTTGCATTGAGGGCTATGTGAAAACGGCTGTGGCGCTGAAGTTGCCTGTGAATGTGGAGTTGGTGGCATGTGAAACCCGCATGTGGAGCATTCGTTTGTGTGGGATGCTCACCAAGCTTCATTTCAGTCCTAGGCACTCAAAGGGCACTAAGCATAGAGTGTGAAAACTGAGTTTCCTTGAGAGCTGCTTGGAAGCCTGATGGTGTGTGAAGTTAGTGAGCCAAATGGAGTTGTTCCCCACAAGAACCACTCGGCTGATCCTTCTTCAATATGCCCTTCACCAACATGCAGTGTTTCCTTGATTGAATTAGCTCTCACACCAATATTTGCGTCTAGAGCCTTTGCATTGAGGGCTATGTGAAAACGGCTGTGGCGCTGAAGTTGCCTGTGAATGTGGAGTTGGTGGCATGTGAAACCCGCATGTGGAGCATTCGTTTGTGTGGGATGCTCACCAAGCTTCATTTCAGTCCTAGGCACTCAAAGGGCACTAAGCATAGAATGTGAAAACTGAGTTTCCTTGAGAGCTGCTTGGAAGCCTGATTGTGTGAAGTTAGTGAGCCAAATGGAGTTGTTCTCCCACAAGAACCACTCGGCTGATCCTTCTTCAATATGCCCTTCACCAACATGCAGTGTTTCCTTGATTGAATTAGCTCTCACACCAATATTTGCGTCTAGAGCCTTTGCATTGAGGGCTATCTGAAAACGGCTGTGGCGCTGAAGTTGCCTGTGAATGTGGAGTTGGTGGCATGTGAAACCCGCATGTGGAGCATTCGTTTGTGTGGGATGCTCTACCAGGTTCATTCCTAGATAATGCACTCAAAGGGCACTAAGCATAGAGTGTGAAAACTGAGTTTCCTTGAGAGCTGCTTGGAAGCCTGATGGTGTGTGAAGTTAGTGAGCCAAATGGAGTTGTTCTCCCACAAGAACCACTCGGCTGATCCTTCTTCAATATGCCCTTCACCAACATGCAGTGTTTCCTTGATTGAATTAGCTCTCACACCAATATTTGCGTCTAGATCCTTTGCATTGAGGGCTATCTGAAAACGGCTGTGGCGCTGAAGTTGCCCGAGAATGAGGAGTTGGTGGCATGTGAAACCCGCATGTGGAGCATTCGTTTGTGTGGGATGCTCTACCAGGTTCATTCCTAGATAATGCACTCAAAGGGCACTAAGCATAGAGTGTGAAAACTGAGTTTCCTTGAGAGCTGCTTGGAAGCCTGATGGTGTGTGAAGTTAGTGAGCCAAATGGAGTTGTTCTCCCACAAGAACCACTCGGCTGATCCTTCTTCAATATGCCCTTCACCAACATGCAGTGTTTCCTTGATTGAATTAGCTCTCACACCAATATTTGCGTCTAGAGCCTTTGCATTGAGGGCTATGTGAAAACGGCTGTGGCGCTGAAGTTGCCTGAGAATGAGGAGTTGGTGGCATGAGAAACCCGCATGTGGAGCATTCGTTTGTGTGGGATGCTCTACCAGGTTCATTCCTAGATAATGCACTCAAAGGGCACTAGGCATGGAGTGTGAAATCTGAGTTTCCTTGAGAGCTGCTTGGAAGCCTGATGGTGTGTGACGTTAGTGAGCCAAATGGAGTTGTTCTCCCACAAGAACCACTCGGCTGATCCTTCTTCAATATGCCCTTCACCAACATGCAGTGTTTCCTTGATTGAATTAGCTCTCACACCAATATTTGCGTCTAGAGCCTTTGCATTGAGGGCTATGTGAAAACGGCTGTGGCGCTGAAGTTGCCTGTGAATGTGGAGTTGGTGGCATGTGAAACCCGCATGTGGAGCATTCGTTTGTGTGGGATGCTCACCAAGCTTCATTTCAGTCCTAGGCACTCAAAGGGCACTAAGCATAGAGTGTGAAAACTGAGTTTCCTTGAGAGCTGCTTGGAAGCCTGATGGTGTGTGAAGTTAGTGAGCCAAATGGAGTTGTTCTCCCACAAGAACCACTCGGCTGATCCTTCTTCAATATGCACTTCACCAACATGCAGTGTTTCCTTGATTGAATTAGCTCTCACACCAATATTTGCGTCTAGAGCCTTTGCATTGCGGGCTATCTGAAAACGGCTGTGGCGCTGAAGTTGCCTGTGAATGTGGAGTTGGTGGCATGTGAAACCCGCATGTGAAGCATTCGTTTGTGTGGGATGCTCACCAAGCTTCATTTCAGTCCTAGGCACTCAAAGGGCACTAAGCATAGAGTGTGAAAACTGAGTTTCCTTGAGAGCTGCTTGGAAGCCTGATGGTGTGTGAAGTTAGTGAGCCAAATGGAGTTGTTCTCCCACAAGAACCACTCGGCTGATCCTTCTTCAATATGCCCTTCACCAACATGCAGTGTTTCCTTGATTGAATTAGCTCTCACACCAGTATTTGCGTCTAGAGCCTTTGCATTGAGGGCTATGTGAAAACGGCTGTGGCGCTGAAGTTGCCTGAGAATGTGGAGTTGGTGGCATGTGAAACCCGCATGTGGAGCATTCGTTTGTGTGGGATGCTCATCAAGCTTCATTTCAGTCCTAGGCACTCAAAGGGCACTAAGCATAGAGTGTGAAAACTGAGTTTCCTTGAGAGCTGCTTGGAAGCCTGATGGTGTGTGAAGTTAGTGAGCCAAATGGAGTTGTTCTCCCACAAGAACCACTCGGCTGATCCTTCTTCAATATGCCCTTCACCAACATGCAGTGTTTCCTTGATTGAATTAGCTCTCACACCCATATTTGCGTCTAGAGCCTTTGCATTGAGGGCTATGTGAAAACGGCTGTGGCGCTGAAGTTGCCTGAGAATGACGAGTTGGTGGCATGTGAAACCCGCATGTGGAGCATTCGTTTGTGTGGGATGCTCTACCAGGTTCATTCCTAGATAATGCACTCAAAGGGCACTAAGCATGGAGTGTGAAAACTGAGTTTCCTTGAGAGCTGCTTGGAAGCCTGATGGTGTGTGAAGTTAGTGAGCCAAATGGAGTTGTTCTCCCACAAGAACCACTCGGCTGATCCTTCTTCAATATGCCCTTCACCAACATGCAGTGTTTCCTTGATTGAATTAGCTCTCACACCAATATTTGCGTCTAGAGCCTTTGCATTGAGGGCTATGTGAAAACGGCTGTGGCGCTGAAGTTGCCTGTGAATGTGGAGTTGGTGCCATGTGAAACCCGCATGTGGAGCATTCGTTTGTGTGGGATGCTCACCAAGCTTCATTTCAGTCCTAGGCACTCAAAGGGCACTAAGCATAGAGTGTGAAAACTGAGTTTCCTTGAGAGCTGCTTGGAAGCCTGATGGTGTGTGAAGTTAGTGAGCCAAATGGAGTTGTTCTCCCACAAGAACCACTCGGCTGATCCTA
>NW_026699948.1:0-34866 GCF_030435755.1 Ochotona princeps | reverse complement strand
TTCTTGTGGGAGAACAACTCCATTTGGCTCACTAACTTCACACACCATCAGGCTTCCAAGCAGCTCTCAAGGAAACTCAGTTTTCACACTCTATGCTTAGTGCCCTTTGAGTGCATTATCTAGGAATGAACCTGGTAGAGCATCCCACACAAACGAATGCTCCACATAAGGGTTTCACATGCCACCAACTCCACATTCTCAGGCAACTTCAGCGCCACAGCCGTTTTCAGATAGCCCTCAATGCAAAGGCTTCTAGACGCAAATATTGGTGTGAGAGCTAATTCAATCAAGGAAACACTGCATGTTGGTGAAGGGCATATTGAAGAAGGATCAGCCGAGTGGTTCTTGTGGGAGAACAACTCCACTTGGCTCACTAACTTCACACACCATCAAACTTAAACGCAGCTCTCAAGGAAACTCAGTTTTCACACTCTATGCTTAGTGCCCTTTGAGTGCCTAGGACTGAAATGAAGCTTGGTGAGCATCCCACACAAACGAATGCTCCACATGCGGGTTTCACATGCCAGCAACTCCACATTCACAGGCAACTTCAGCGCCACAGCCGTTTTTAGATAGCCCTCAATGCAAAGGCTCTAGACCCAAATATTGGTGTGAGAGCTAATTCAATCAAGGAAACACTGCATGTTGGTGAAGGGCATATTGAAGAAGGATCAGCCGAGTGGTTCTTGTGGGAGAACAACTCCATTTGCTCACTAACTTCACACACCATCAGGCTTCCAAGCAGCTCTCAAGGAAACTCAGTTTTCACACTCTATGCTTAGTGCCCTTTGAGTGCATTATCTAGGAATGAACCTGGTAGAGCATCCCACACAAACGAATGCTCCACATGCGGGTTTCACATGCCACCAACTCCACATTCAACAGGCAACTTCAGCGCCACAGCCATTTTCAGATAGCCCTCAATGCAAAGGCTCTAGACGCAAATATTGGTGTGAGAGCTAATTCAATCAAGGAAACACTGCATGTTGGTGAAGGGCATATTGAAGAAGAATCAGCTGAGTGGTTCTTGTGGGAGAACAACTCCATTGGGCTCACTAACTTCACACACCATCAGGCTTCCAAGCAGCTCTCAAGGAAACTCAGGTTTCACACTCTATGCTTAGTGCCCTTTGAGTGCATTATCTAGGAATGAACCTGGTAGAGCATCCCACACAAACGAATGCTCCACATACGGGTTTCACATGCCACCAACTCCACATTCACAGGCAACTTCAGCACCACAGCCGTTTTCAGATAGCCCTCAATGCAAAGGCTCTAGACGCAAATATTGGTGTGAGAGCGAATTCAATCAAGGAAAACACTGCATGTTGGTGATGGGCATATTGAAGAAGGATCAGCCGAGTGGTTCTTGTGGGAGAACAACTCCACTTGGCTCACTAACTTCACACACCATCAGACTTCCAAGCAGCTCTCAAGGAAACTCAGTTTTCACACTCTATGCTTACTGCCCTTTGAGTGCCTAGGACTGAAATGAAGCTTGGTGAGCATCCCACACAAACGAATGCTCCACATGCGGGTTTCACATGCCAGCAACTCCACATTCACAGGCAACTTCAGCGCCACAGCCGTTTTCAGATAGCCCTCAATGCAAAGGCTCTAGACGCAAATATTGGTGTGAGAGCTAATTCAATCAAGGAAACACTGCATGTTGGTGAAGGGCATATTGAAGAAGGATCAGCCGAGTGGTTCTTGTGGGAGAACAACTCCACTTGGCTCACTAACTTCACACATCATCAAACTTAAAAGCAGCTCTCAAGGAAACTCAGTTTTCACACTCTATGCTTAGTGCCCTTTGAGTGCCTAGGACTGAAATGAAGCTTGGTGAGCATCCCACACAAACGAATGCTCCACATGCGAGTTTCACATGCCACCAACTCCACATTCACAGGCAACTTCAGCGCCACAGCCGTTTTCAGATAGCCCTCAATGCAAAGGCTCTAGACGCAAATATTGGTGTGAGAGCTAATTCAAACAAGGAAACACTGCATGTTGGTGAAGGGCATATTGAAGAAGGATCAGCCGAGTGGTTCTTGTGGGAGAACAACTCCATTTGGCTCACTAACTTCACACACCATCAGGCTTCCAAGCAGCTCTCAAGGAAACTCAGGTTTCACACTCTATGCTTAGTGCCCTTTGAGTGCATTATCTAGGAATGAACCTGGTAGAGCATCCCACACAAACGAATGCTCCACATGCGGGTTTCACATGCCACCAACTCCACATTCACAGGCAACTTCAGCGCCACAGCCATTTTTAGATAGCCCTCAATGCAAAGGCTCTAGGACGCAAATATTGTGTGAGAGCTAATTCAATCAAGGAAACACTGCATGTTGGTGAAGGGCATATTGAAGAAGAATCAGCTGAGTGGTTCTTGTGGAGAACAGCTCCATTGGGCTCACTAACTTCACACACCATCAGGCTTCCAAGCAGCTCTGAAGGAAACTCAGGTTTCACACTCTATGCTTAGTGCCCTTTGAGTGCATTATCTAGGAATGAACCTGGTAGAGCATCCCACACAAACGAATGCTCCACATACGGGTTTCACATGCCACCAACTCCACATTCACAGGCAACTTCAGCACCACAGCCGTTTTCAGATAGGCCTCAATGCAAAGGCTCTAGACGCAAATATTGGTTGTGAGAGCGAATTCAATCAAGGAAACACTGCATGTTGGTGAAGGGCATATTGAAGAAGGATCAGCCGAGTGGTTCTTGTGGGAGAACAACTCCATTTGGCTCACTAACTTCACACACCATCAGGCTTCAAGCAGCTCTCAAGGAAACTCAGTTTTCACACTCTATGCTTAGTGCCCTTTGAGTGCATTATCTAGGAATGAACCTGGTAGAGCATCCCACACAAACGAATGCTCCACATACGGGTTTCACATGCCACCAACTCCACATTCTCAGGCAACTTCAGCGCCACAGCCGTTTTCAGATAGCCCTCAATGCAAAGGCTCTAGACGCAAATATTGGTGTGAGAGCTAATTCAATCAAGGAAACACTGCATGTTGGTGAAGGGCATATTGAAGAAGGATCAGCCGAGTGGCTCTTGTGGGAGAACAACTCACTTGGCTCACTAACTTCACACACCATCAGGCTTCCAAGCAGCTCTCAAGGAAACTCAGTTTTCACACTCTATGCTTAGTGCCCTTTGAGTGCCTAGAACTGAAATGAAGCTTGGTGAGCATCCCACACAAACGAATGCTCCACATGCGGGTTTCACATGCCACCAACTCCACATGCACAGGCAACTTCAGCGCCACAGCCGTTTTTCAGCTAGCCCTCAATGCAAAGGCTCTAGACGCAAATATTGGTGTGAGAGCTAATTCAATCAAGGAAACACTGCATGTTGGTGAAGGGGCATATTGAAGAAGGATCAGCCGAGTGGTTCTTGTGGGAGAACAACTCCACTTGGCTCACTAACTTCACACACCATCAGGCTTCCAAGCAGCTCTCAAGGAAACTCAGTTTTCACACTCTATGCTTACTGCCCTTTGAGTGCCTAGGACTGAAATGAAGCTTGGTGAGCATCCCACACAAACGAATGCTCCACATGCGGGTTTCACATGCCACCAACACCACATTCACAGGCAACTTCAGCGCCACAGCCATTTTCAGATAGCCCTCAATGCAAAGGCTCTAGACGCAAATATTGGTGTGAGAGCTAATTCAATCAAGGAAACACTGCATGTTGGTGAAGGGCATATTGAAGAAGGATCAGCCGAGTGGTTCCTTGTGGGGAGAACAACTCCATTTGGCTCACTAACTTCACACACCATCAGGCTTCCAAGCAGCTCTCAAGGAAACTCAGTTTTCACACTCTATGCTTAGTGCCCTTTGAGTGCATTATCTAGGAATATTTGAACCTGGTAGAGCATCCAACACAAACGAATGCTCCACATACGGGTTTCACATGCCACCAACTCCACATGCACAGGCAACTTCAGCGAAACAGCAGTTTTCAGATAGCCCTGAATGCAAAGGCTCTAGACGCAAATATTGGTATGTGAGAGCTAATTCAATCAAGGAAACACTGCATGTTGGTGAAGGGCATATTGAAGAAGGATCAGCCGAGTGGTTCTTGTGGGAGAACAACTCCACTTGGCTCACTAAATTCACACACCATCAGACTTTCCAAGCAGCTCTCAAGGAAACTCAGTTTTCACACTCTATGCTTAGTGCCCTTTGAGTGCATTATCTAGGAACGAACCTGGTAGAGCATCCCACACAAACGAATGCTCCACATGCGGGTTTCACATGCCACCAACTCCACATTCACAGGCAACTTCAGCGCCACAGCCGTTTTCAGATAGCCCTCAATGCAAAGGCTCTAGACGCAAATATTGGTGTGAGAGCTAATTCAATCAAGGAAACACTGCATGTTGGTGAAGGGCATATTGAAGAAGGATCAGCCGAGTGGTTCTTGTGGGAGAACAACTCATTGGGCTCACTAACTTCACACACCATCAGGCTTCCAAGCAGCTCTCAAGGAAACTCAGTTTTCACACTCTATGCTTACTGCCCTTTGAGTGCATTATCTAGGAAATGAACCTGGTAGAGCATCCCACACAAACGAATGCTCCACATGCGGGTTTCACATGCCACCAACTCCACATTCACAGGCAACTTCAGCGCCACAGCCATTTTCAGATAGCCCTCAATGCAAAGGCTCTAGACGCAAATATTGGTGTGAGAGCTAATTCAATCAAGGAAACACTGCATGTTGGTGAAGGGCATATTGAAGAAGGATCAGCCGAGTGGTTCTTGTGGGAGAACAACTCCATTTGGCTCACTAACTTCACACACCATCAGGCTTCCAAGCAGCTCTCAAGGAAACTCAGTTTTCACACTCTATGCTTAGTGCCCTTTGAGTGTATTATCTAGGAATGAACCTGGTAGAGCATCCCACACAAACGAATGCTCCACATGCGGGTTTCACATGCCACCAACTCCACATTCACAGGCACTTCAGCGCCACAGCGATTTTCAGATAGCCCTCAATGCAAAGGCTCTAGACGCAAATGTTGGTGTGAGAGCTAATTCAATCAAGGAAACACTGCATGTTGGTGAAGGGCATATTGAAGAAGGATCAGCCGAGTGGTTCTTGTGGGAGAACAACTCCCATTTGGCTCACTTAACTTCACACACCATCAGGCTTCCAAGCAGCTCTCAAGGAAACTCAGTTTTCACACTCTATGCTTAGTGCCCTTTGAGTGCATTATCTAGGAATGAACCTGGTAGAGCATCCAACACAAACGAATGTTCCACATACGGTTTCACATGCCACCAACTCCACATGCACAGGCAACTTCAGCGAAACAGCAGTTTTCAGATAGCCCTCAATGCAAAGGCTCTAGACGCAAATATTGGTGTGAGAGCTAATTCAATCAAGGAAACACTGCATGTTGGTGAAGGGCATATTGAAGAAGGATCAGCCGAGTGGTTCTTGTGGTGAGAACAACTCCACTTGGCTCACTAACTTCACACACCATCAGACTTCCAAGCAGCTCTCAAGGAAACTCAATTTTCACACTCTATGCTTAGTGCCCTTTGAGTGCCTAGGACTGAAATGAAGCTTGGTGAGCATCCCACACAAACGAATGCTCCACATGCGGGTTTCATATGCCACCAACTCCACATTCACAGGCAACTTCAGCGCCACAGCCGTTTTCAGATAGCCCTCAATGCAAAGGCTCTAGACGCAAATATTGGTCTGAGAGCTAATTCAATCAAGGAAACACTGCATGTTGGTGAAGGGCATATTGAAGAAGGATCAGCCGAGTGGTTCTTGTGGGAGAACAACTCCATTTGGCTCACTAACTTCACACACCATCAGGCTTCCAAGCAGCTCTCAAGGAAACTCAGTTTCACACTCTATGCTTAGTGCCCTTTGAGTGCCTAGAACTGAAATGAAGCTTGGTGAGCATCCCACACAAACGAATGCTCCACATGCGGGTTTCACATGCCACCAATTCCACATGCACAGGCAACTTCAGCGCCACAGCCGTTTTCTATAGCCCTCAATGCAAAGGCTCTAGACGCAAATATTGGTGTGAGAGCTAATTCAATCAAGGAAACACTGCATGTTGGTGAAGGGCATATTGAAGAAGGATCAGCCGAGTGGTTCTTGTGGGAGAACAACTCCACTTGGCTCACTAACTTCACACACCATCAGGCTTCCAAGCAGCTCTCAAGGAAACTGTTTTCACACTCTATGCTTAGTGCCCTTTGAGTGCCTAGGACTGAAATGAAGCTTGGTGGAGCATCCCACACAAACGAATGCTCCACATGCGGGTTTCACATGCCACCAACTCCACATTCACAGGCAACTTCAGCGCCACAGCCGTTTTCACATAGCCCTCAATGCAAAGGCTCTAGACGCAAATATTGGTGTGAGAGCTAATTCAATCAAGGAAACACTGCATGTTGGTGAAGGGCATATTGAAGAAGGATCAGCCGAGTGGTTCTTGTGGGAGAACAACTCCACTTGGCTCACTAACTTCACACACCATCAGGCTTCCAAGCAGCTCTCAAGGAAACTCAGTTTTCACACTCTATGCTTAGTGCCCTTTGAGTGCCTAGGACTGAAATGAAGCTTGGTGAACATCCCACACAAACAAATGCTCCACATGCGGGTTTCACATGCCACCAACTCCACATTCACAGGCAACTTCAGCGCCACAGCCCGTTTTCAGATAGCCCTCAATGCAAAGGCTCTAGACGCAAATATTGGTGTGAGAGCTAATTCAATCAAGGAAACACTGCATGTTGGTGAAGGGCATAATGAAGAAGGATCAGCTGAGTGGTTCTTGTGGGAGAACAACTCCATTTGGCTCACTAACTTCACACACCTTGAGGCTTCCAAGCAGCTCTCAAGAAACTCAGTTTTCACACTCTATGCTTAGTGTCCTTTGAGTGCACTATCTAGGAATGAACCTGGTAGAGCATCCCACACAAATGAATGCTCCACATGCGGGTTTCACATGCCACCAACTCCACATTCACAGGCAACTTCAGCGCCACAGCCGTTTTCAGATAGCCCTCAATGCAAAGGCTCCAGACGCAAATATTGGTGTGAGAGCTAATTCAATCAAGGAAACACTGCATGTTGGTGAAGGGCATATTGAAGAAGGATCAGCCGAGTGGTTCTTGTGGGAGAACAACTCCATTTGGCTCACTAACTTCACACACCATGAGGGCTTCCAAGCAGCTCTCAAGGAAACTCAGTTTTCACACTCTATGCTTAGTGCCCTTTGAGTGCATTATCTAGGAATGAACCTGGTAGAGCATCCCACACAAACGAATGCTCCACATACGGGTTTCACATGCCACCAACTCCACATTCTCAGGCAACTTCAGCACCACAGCCGTTTTCAGATAGCCCTCAATGCAAAAGGCTCTAGACGCAAATATTGGTGTGAGAGCGAATTCAATCAAGGAAACACTGCATGTTGGTGAAGGGCATATTGAAGAAGGATCAGCCGAGTGGTTCTTGTGGAGAACAACTCCACTTGGCTCACTAACTTCACACACCATCAGACTTCAAGCACCTCTCAAGGAAACTCAGTTTTCACATCTCTATGCTTACTGCCCTTCTTTGAGTGCCTAGGACTGAAATGAAGCTTGGTGAGCATCCCACACAAACGAATGCTCCACATGCGGGTTTCACATGCCACCAACTCCACATTCACAGGCAACTTCAGCGCCAGCAGCCATTTTCAGATAGCCCTCAATGCAAAGGCTCTAGACGCAAATATTGGTGTGAGAGCTAATTCAATCAAGGAAACACTGCATGTTGGTGAAGGGCATATTGAAGAAGGATCAGCCGAGTGGTTCTTGTGGGAGAACAACTCCATTTGGCTCACTAACTTCACACACCATCAGGCTTCCAAGCAGCTCTCAAGGAAACTCAGTTTTCACACTCTATGCTTAGTGCCCTTTGAGTGCCTAGGACTGAAATGAAGCTTGGTGAGCATCCCACACAAACGAATGCTCCACATGCGGGTTTCACATGCCACCAACTCCACATGCACAGGCAACTTCAGCGCCACAGCCATTTTCAGATAGCCCTCAATGCAAAGGCTCCAGACGCAAATATTGGTGTGAGAGCTAATTCAATCAAGGAAACACTGCATGTTGGTGAAGGGCATATTGAAGAAGGATCAGCCGAGTGGTTCTTGTGGGAGAACAACTCCACTTGGCTCACTAACTTCACACACCATCAGACTTCCAAGCAGCTCTCAAGGAAACTCAGTTTTCACACTCTATGCTTAGTGCCCTTTGAGTGCCTAGGACTGAAATGAAGCTTGGTGAGCATCCCACACAAACGAATGCTCCACATGCGGGTTTCATATGCCACCAACTCCACATTCACAGGCAACTTCAGCGCCACAGCCGTTTTTGGATAGCCCGCAATGCAAAGGCTCTAGACGCAAATATTGGTGTGAGAGCTAATTCAATCAAGGAAACACTGCATGTTGGTGAAGGGCATATTGAAGAAGGATCAGCCGAGTGGTTCTTGTGGGAGAACAACTCCACTTGGCTCACTAACTTCACACACCATCAGGCTTCCAAGCAGCTCTCAAGGAAACTCAGTTTTCACACTTATGCTTAGTGCCCCTTTGAGTGCCTAGGACTGAAATGAAGCTTGGTGAACATCCCACACAAACAAATGCTCCACATGCGGGTTTCACATGCCACCAACTCCACATTCACAGGCAACTTCAGCGCCACAGCCGTTTTCAGATAGCCCTCAATGCAAAGGCTCTAGACGCAAATATTGGTGTGAGAGCTAATTCAATCAAGGAAACACTGCATGTTGGTGAAGGGCATAATGAAGAAGGATCAGCTGAGTGGTTCTTGTGGAGAACAACTCCATTTGGCTCACTAACTTCACACACCATGAGGCTTCCAAGCAGCTCTCAAGGAAACTCAGTTTTCACACTCTATGCTTAGTGTCCTTTGAGTGCATTATCTAGGAATGAACCTGGTAGAGCATCCCACACAAATGAATGCTCCACATGCGGGTTTCACATGCCACCAACTCCACATTCACAGGCAACTTCAGCGCCACAGCCGTTTTCAGATAGCCCTCAATGCAAAAGGCTCCAGACGCAAATATTGGTGTGAGAGCTAATTCAATCAAGGAAACACTGCATGTTGGTGAAGGGCATATTGAAGAAGGATCAGCCGAGTGGTTCTTGTGGGAGAACAACTCCATTTGGCTCACTAACTTCACACACCATGAGGCTTCCAAGCAGCTCTCAAGGAAACTCAGTTTTCACACTCTATGCTTAGTGCCCTTTGAGTGCATTATTCTAGGAATGAACCTGGTAGAGCATCCCACACAAACGAATGCTCCACATACGGGTTTCACATGCCACCAACTCCACATTCTCAGGCAACTTCAGCACCACAGCCGTTTTCAGATAGCCTCAATGCAAAGGCTCTAGACGCAAATATTGGTGTGAGAGCGAATTCAATCAAGGAAACACTGCATGTTGGTGAAGGGCATATTGAAGAAGGATCAGCCGAGTGGTTCTTGTGGAGAACAACTCCACTTGGCTCACTAACTTCACACACCATCAGACTTCAAGCACCTCTCAAGGAAACTCAGTTTTCACACTCTATGCTTACTGCCCTTTGAGTGCCTAGGACTGAAATGAAGCTTGGTGAGCATCCCACACAAACGAATGCTCCACATGCGGGTTTCACATGCCAGCAACTCCACATTCACAGGCAACTTCAGCGCCACAGCCGTTTTCAGATAGCCCTCAATGCAAAGGCTCTAGACGCAAATATTGGTAGTGAGAGCTAATTCAATCAAGGAAACACTGCATGTTGGTGAAGGGCATATTGAAGAAGGATCAGCCGAGTGGTTCTTGTGGGAGAACAACTCCACTTGGCTCACTAACTTCACACACCATGAGGCTTCCAAGCAGCTCTCAAGGAAACTCAGTTTTCACACTCTATGCTTAGTGCCCTTTGAGTGCCTAGGACTGAAATGAAGCTTGGTGAGCATCCCACACAAACGAATGCTCCACATGCGGGTTTCACATGCCACCAACTCGACATTCACAGGCAACTCAGCGCCACAGCCGTTTTCAGATAGCCCTCAATGCAAAGGCTCTAGACGCAAATATTGGTGTGAGAGCTAATTCAATCAAGGAAACACTGCATGTTGGTGAAGGGCATATTGAAGAAGGATCAGCCGAGTGGTTCTTGTGGGAGAACAACTCCACTTGGCTCACTAACTTCACACACCATCAGGCTTCAAGCAGCTCTCAAGGAAACTGTTTTCACACTCTATGCTTAGTGCCCTTTGAGTGCCTAGGACTGAAATGAAGCTTGGTGAGCATCCCACACAAACGAATGCTCCACATGCGGGTTTCACATGCCACCAACTCCACATTCACAGGCAACTTCAGCGCCACAGCCGTTTTCAGATAGCCCTCAATGCAAAGGCTCTAGACGCAAATATTGGTGTGAGAGCTAATTCAATCAAGGAAACACTGCATGTTGGTGAAGGGCATATTGAAGAAGGATCAGCCGAGTGGTTCTTGTGGGAGAACAACTCCATTTGCTCACTAACTTCACACACCAACAGGCTTCCAAGAAGCTCTCAAGGAAACTCAGTTTTCACACTCTATGCTTAGTGCCCTTTGAGTGCATTATCTAGGAATGAACCTGGTAGAGCATCCCACACAAACGAATGCTCCACATGCGGGTTTCACATGCCACCAACTCCACATTCACAGGCAACTTCAGCGCCACAGCCATTTTCAGATAGCCCTCAATGCAAAGGCTCTAGACGCAAATATTGGTCTGAGAGCTAATTCAATCAAGGAAACACTGCATGTTGGTGAAGGGCATATTGAAGAAGGATCAGCCGAGTGGTTCTTGTGGGAGAACAACTCATTTGGCTCACTAACTTCACACCATCAGGCTTCCAAGCAGCTCTCAAGGAAACTCAGTTTTCACACTCTATGCTTAGTGCCCTTTGAGTGCCTAGGACTGAAATGAAGCTTGGTGAGCATCCCACACAAACGAATGCTCCACATGCGGGTTTCACATGCCACCAACTCCACATTGCACAGGCAACTTCAGCGCCACAGATGTTTTCAGATAGCCCTCAATGCAAAGGCTCTAGACGCAAATATTGGTGTGAGAGCTAATTCAATCAAGGAAACACTGCATGTTGGTGAAGGGCATATGAAGAAGGATCAGCCGAGCGGTTCTTGTGGGAGAACAACTCCACTTGCTCACTACTTCACACACCATCAGACTTCCAAGCAGCTCTCAAGGAAACTCAGTTTTCACACTCTATGCTTAGTGCCCTTTGAGTGCATTATCTAGGAATGAACCTGGTAGAGCATCCACACAAACGAATGCTCCACATGCGGGTTTCATATGCCACCAACTCCACATTCACAGGCAACTTCAGCGCCACAGCCGTTTTCAGATAGCCCTCAATGCAAAGGCTCTAGACGCAAATATTGGTGTGAGAGCTAATTCAATCAAGGAACACTGCATGTTGGTGAAGGGCATATTGAAGAAGGATCAGCCGAGTGGTTCTTGTGGGAGAACAACTCCACTTGGCTCACTAACTTCACACACCATCAGGCTTCCAAGCAGCTCTCAAGGAAACTCAGTTTTCACACTCTATGCTTAGTGCCCTTTGAGTGCCTAGGACTGAAATGAAGCTTGGTGAGCATCCCACACAAACGAATGCTCCACATGCGGGTTTCACATGCCACCAACTCCACATTCACAGGCAACTTCAGCGCCACAGCCATTTTCAGATAGCCCTCAATGCAAAGGCTCTAGACGCAAATATTGGTGTGAGAGCTAATTCAATCAAGGAAACATTGCATGTTGGTGAAGGGCATATTGAAGAAGGATCAGCCGAGTGGTTCTTGTGGGAGAACAACTCCATTTGGCTCACTAACTTCACACACCATCAGGCTTCCAAGCAGCTCTCAAGGAAACTCAGTTTTCACACTCTATGCTTAGTGCCCTTTGAGTGCCTAGGACTGAAATGAAGCTTGGTGAGCATCCCACACAAACGAATGCTCCACATGCGGGTTTCATATGCCACCAACTCCACATTCACAGGCAACTTCAGCGCCACAGCCGTTTTTGGATAGCCCTTAATGCAAAGGCTCTAGACGCAAATATTGGTGTGAGAGCTAATTCAATCAAGGAAACACTGCATGTTGGTGAAGGGCATATTGAAGAAGGATCAGCCGAGTGGTTCTTGTGGGAGAACAACTCCACTTGGCTCACTAACTTCACACACCATCAGGCTTCCAAGCAGCTCTCAAGGAAACTCAGTTTTCACACTCTATGCTTAGTGCCCTTTGAGTGCCTAGGACTGAAATGAAGCTTGGTGAGCATCCCACACAAACGAATGCTCCACATGCGGGTTTCACATGCCACCAACTCCACATGCACAGGCAACTTCAGCGCCACAGCCGTTTTCAGATAGCCCTCAATGCAAAGGCTCTAGACGCAAATATTGGTGTGAGAGCTAATTCAATCAAGGAAACACTGCATGTTGGTGAAGGGCATATTGAAGAAGGATCAGCCGAGTGGTTCTTGTGGGAGAACAACTCCATTTGGCTCACTAACTTCACACACCATCAGGCTTCCAAGCAGCTCTCAAGGAAACTCAGTTTTCACACTCTATGCTTAGTGCCCTTTGAGTGCATTATCTAGGAATGAACCTGGTAGAGCATCCCACACAAACGAATGCTCCACATGCGGGTTTCACATGCCACCAACTCCACATTCACAGGCAACTTCAGCGCCACAGCATTTTCAGATAGCCCTCAATGCAAAGCTCTAGACGCAAATATTGGTGTGAGAGCTAATTCAATCAAGGAAACACTGCATGTTGGTGAAGGGCATATTGAAGAAGGATGCAGCCGAGCGGTTCTTGTGGGAGAACAACTCCACTTGGCTCACTAACTTCACACACCATCAGACTTCCAAGCAGCTCTCAAGGAAACTCAGTTTTCACACTCTATGCTTAGTGCCCTTTGAGTGCATTATCTAGG
The DNA here is from genome assembly GCF_030435755.1 of Ochotona princeps. NCBI lineage: Eukaryota > Metazoa > Chordata > Mammalia > Lagomorpha > Ochotonidae > Ochotona > Ochotona princeps. The sequence goes on along the minus strand of NW_026699948.1, from coordinate 21,784 downwards.
AATGAACCTGGTAGAGCATCCCACACAAACGAATGCTCCACATGCGGGGTTTCATATGCCACCAACTCCACATTCACAGGCAACTTCAGCGCCACAGCCGTTTTCAGATAGCCCTCAATGCAAAGGCTCTAGACGCAAATATTGGTGTGAGAGCTAATTCAATCAAGGAAACACTGCATGTTGGTGAAGGGCATATTGAAGAAGGATCAGCCGAGTGGTTCTTGTGGGAGAACAACTCCACTTGGCTCACTAACTTCACACACCATCAGGCTTCCAAGCAGCTCTCAAGGAAACTCAGTTTTCACACTCTATGCTTAGTGCCCTTTGAGTGCCTAGGACTGAAATGAAGCTTGGTGAGCATCCCACACAAACGAATGCTCCACATGCGGGTTTCACATGCCACCAACTCCACATTCACAGGCAACTTCAGCGCCACAGCCATTTTCAGATAGCCCTCAATGCAAAGGCTCTAGACGCAAATATTGGTCTGAGAGCTAATTCAATCAAGGAAACACTGCATGTTGGTGAAGGGCATATTGAAGAAGGATCAGCCGAGTGGTTCTTGTGGGAGAACAACTCCATTTGGCTCACTAACTTCACACACCATCAGGCTTCCAAGCAGCTCTCAAGGAAACTCAGTTTTCACACTCTATGCTTAGTGCCCTTTGAGTGCCTAGGACTGAAATGAAGCTTGGTGAGCATCCCACACAAACGAATGCTCCACATGCGGGTTTCATATGCCACCAACTCCACATTCACAGGCAACTTCAGCGCCACAGCCGTTTTTGGATAGCCCTTAATGCAAAGGCTCTAGACGCAAATATTGGTGTGAGAGCTAATTCAATCAAGGAAACACTGCATGTTGGTGAAGGGCATATTGAAGAAGGATCAGCCGAGTGGTTCTTGTGGGAGAACAACTCCACTTGGCTCACTAACTTCACACACCATCAGGCTTCCAAGCAGCTCTCAAGGAAACTCAGTTTTCACACTCTATGCTTAGTGCCCTTTGAGTGCCTAGGACTGAAATGAAGCTTGGTGAACATCCCACACAAACAAATGCTCCACATGCGGGTTTCACATGCCACACACTCCACATTCACAGGCAGCTTCAGCGCCACAGCCGTTTTCAGATAGCCCTCAATGCAAAGGCTCTAGACGCAAATATTGGTGTGAGAGCTAATTCAATCAAGGAAACACTGCATGTTGGTGAAGGGCATAATGAAGAAGGATCAGCTGAGTGGTTCTTGTGGGAGAACAACTCCATTTGGCTCACTAACTTCACACACCATGAGGCTTCCAAGCAGCTCTCAAGGAAACTCAGTTTTCACACTCTATGCTTAGTGTCCTTTGAGTGCACTATCTAGGAATGAACCTGGTAGAGCATCCCACACAAATGAATGCTCCACATGCGGGTTTCACATGCCACCAACTCCACATTCACAGGCAACTTCAGCGCCACAGCCGTTTTCAGATAGCCCTCAATGCAAAGGCTCCAGACGCAAATATTGGTGTGAGAGCTAATTCAATCAAGGAAACACTGCATGTTGGTGAAGGGCATATTGAAGAAGGATCAGCCAAGTGGTTCTTGTGGGAGAACAACTCCATTTGGCTCACTAACTTCACACACCATGAGGCTTCCAAGCAGCTCTCAAGGAAACTCAGTTTTCACACTCTATGCTTAGTGCCCTTTGAGTGCATTATCTAGGAATGAACCTGGTAGAGCATCCCACACAAACGAATGCTCCACATACGGGTTTCACATGCCACCAACTCCACATTCTCAGGCAACTTCAGCACCACAGCCGTTTTCAGATAGCCCGCAATGCAAAGGCTCTAGACGCAAATATTGGTGTGAGAGCGAATTCAATCAAGGAAACACTGCATGTTGGTGAAGGGCATATTGAAGAAGGATCAGCCGAGTGGTTCTTGTGGGAGAACAACTCCACTTGGCTCACTAACTTCACACACCATCAGACTTCCAAGCACCTCTCAAGGAAACTCAGTTTTCACACTCTATGCTTACTGCCCTTTGAGTGCCTAGGACTGAAATGAAGCTTGGTGAGCATCCCACACAAACGAATGCTCCACATGCGGGTTTCACATGCCACCAACTCCACATTCACAGGCAACTTCAGCGCCACAGCCGTTTTCAGATAGCCCTCAATGCAAAGGCTCTAGACGCAAATATTGGTGTGAGAGCTAATTCAATCAAGGAAACACTGCATGTTGGTGAAGGGCATATTGAAGAAGGATCAGCCGAGTGGTTCTTGTGGGAGAACAACTCCACTTGGCTCACTAACTTCACACACCATCAGGCTTCCAAGCAGCTCTCAAGGAAACTGTTTTCACACTCTATGCTTAGTGCCCTTTGAGTGCCTAGGACTGAAATGAAGCTTGGTGAGCATCCCACACAAACGAATGCTCCACATGCGGGTTTCACATGCCACCAACTCCACATGCACAGGCAACTTCAGCGCCACAGCCGTTTTCAGATAGCCCTCAATGCAAAGGCTCTAGACGCAAATATTGGTGTGAGAGCTAATTCAATCAAGGAAACACTGCATGTTGGTGAAGGGCATATTGAAGAAGGATCAGCCGAGTGGTTCTTGTGGGAGAACAACTCCATTTGGCTCACTAACTTCACACACCATCAGGCTTCCAAGCAGCTCTCAAGGAAACTCAGTTTTCACACTCTATGCTTAGTGCCCTTTGAGTGCATTATCTAGGAATGAACCTGGTAGAGCATCCCACACAAACGAATGCTCCACATGCGGGTTTCACATGCCACCAACTCCACATTCACAGGCAACTTCAGCGCCACAGCCATTTTCAGATAGCCCTCAATGCAAAGGCTCTAGACGCAAATATTGGTCTGAGAGCTAATTCAATCAAGGAAACACTGCATGTTGGTGAAGGGCATATTGAAGAAGGATCAGCCGAGTGGTTCTTGTGGGAGAACAACTCCATTTGGCTCACTAACTTCACACCATCAGGCTTCCAAGCAGCTCTCAAGGAAACTCAGTTTTCACACTCTATGCTTAGTGCCCTTTGAGTGCCTAGGACTGAAATGAAGCTTGGTGAGCATCCCACACAAACGAATGCTCCACATGCGGGTTTCACATGCCACCAACTCCACATGCACAGGCAACTTCAGCGCCACAGATGTTTTCAGATAGCCCTCAATGCAAAGGCTCTAGACGCAAATATTGGTGTGAGAGCTAATTCAATCAAGGAAACACTGCATGTTGGTGAAGGGCATATTGAAGAAGGATCAGCCGAGCGGTTCTTGTGGGAGAACAATACCACTTGGCTCACTAACTTCACACACCATCAGACTTCCAAGCAGCTCTCAAGGAAACTCAGTTTTCACACTCTATGCTTAGTGCCCTTTGAGTGCATTATCTAGGAATAAACCTGGTAGAGCATCCCACACAAACGAATGCTCCACATGCGGGTTTCATATGCCACCAACTCCACATTCACAGGCAACTTCAGCGCCACAGCCGTTTTCAGATAGCCCTCAATGCAAAGGCTCTAGACGCAAATATTGGTGTGAGAGCTAATTCAATCAAGGAAACACTGCATGTTGGTGAAGGGCATATTGAAGAAGGATCAGCCGAGTGGTTCTTGTGGGAGAACAACTCCACTTGGCTCACTAACTTCACACACCATCAGGCTTCCAAGCAGCTCTCAAGGAAACTCAGTTTTCACACTCTATGCTTAGTGCCCTTTGAGTGCATTATCTAGGAATGAACCTGGTAGAGCATCCCACACAAACGAATGCTCCACATGCGGGTTTCACTTGCCACCAACTCCACATTCACAGGCAACTTCAGCGCCACAGCCGTTTTCAGATAGCCCTCAATGCAAAGGCTCTAGACGCAAATATTGGTGTGAGAGCTAATTCAATCAAGGAAACACTGCATGTTGGTGAAGGGCATATTGATTAAGAATCAGCCGAGTGGTTCTTGTGGCAGAACAACTTCATTTGGCTCACTAACTTCACACACCATCAGGCTTCCAAGCAGCTCTCAAGTAAACTCAGTTTTCACACTCTATGCTTGGTGCCCTTTGAGTGCATTATCTAGGAATGAACCTGGTAGAGCATCCCACACAAACGAATGCTCCACATGCGGGTTTCACATGCCACCAACTCCACATGCACAGGCAACTTCAGCACCACAGCCGTTTTCAGATAGCCCTCAAAGCAAAGGCTCTAGACGCAAATATTGGTGTGAGAGCTAATTCAATCAAGGAAACACTGCATGTTGGTGAAGGGCATATTGATTAAGAATCAGCCGAGTGGTTCTTGTGGCAGAACAACTTCATTTATCTCACTAACTTCACACACCATCAGGCTTCCAAGCAGCTCTCAAGGAAACTCAGTTTTCACACTCTATGCTTAGTGCCCATTGAGTGCCTAGGACTGAAATGAAGCTTGGTGAGCATCCCACACAAACGAAGGCTCTACATGCGGGTTTCACATGCCACCAACTCCACATTCACAGGCAACTTCAGCGCCACAGCCGTTTTCAGATAGCCCTCAATGCAAAGGCTCTAGACGCAAATATTGGTGTGAGAGCTAATTCAATCAAGGAAACACTGCATGTTGGTGAAGAGCATATTGAAGAAGGATCAGCCGAGCGGTTCTTGTGGGAGAACAACTCCATTTGGCTCACTAACTTCACACACCATCAGACTTCCAAGCAGCTCTCAAGGAAACTCAGTTTTCACACTCTATGCTTAGTGCCCTTTGAGTGCACTATCTAGGAATGAACCTGGTAGAGCATCCCACACAAACGAATGCTCCACATGCGGGTTTCACATGCCACCAACTCCACATTCACAGGCAACTTCAGCGCCACAGCCATTTTCAGATAGCCCTCAATGCAAAGGCTCTAGACGCAAATATTGGTCTGAGAGCTAATTCAATCAAGGAAACACTGCATGTTGGTGAAGGGCATATTGAAGAAGGATCAGCCGAGTGGTTCTTGTGGGAGAACAACTCCATTTGGCTCACTAACTTCACACACCATCAGGCTTCCAAGCAGCTCTCAAGGAAACTCAGTTTTCACACTCGATGCTTAGTGCCCTTTGAGTGCCTAGGACTGAAATGAAGCTTGGTGAGCATCCCACACAAACGAATGCTCCACATGCGGGTTTCACATGTCACCAACTCCACATGCACAGGCAACTTCAGCGCCACAGATGTTTTCAGATAGCCCTGAATGCAAAGGCTCTAGACGCAAATATTGGTGTGAGAGCTAATTCAATCAAGGAAACACTGCATGTTGGTGAAGGGCATATTGAAGAAGGATCAGCCGAGTGGTTCTTGTGGGAGAACAACTCCACTTGGCTCACTAACTTCACACACCATCAGGCTTCCAAGCAGCTCTCAAGGAAACTCAGTTTTCACACTCTATGCTTAGTGCCCTTTGAGTGCATTATCTAGGAATGAACCTGGTAGAGCATCCCACACAAACGAATGCTCCACATGCGGGTTTCATATGCCACCAACTCCACATTCACAGGCAACTTCAGCGCCACAGCCGTTTTCAGATAGCCCTCAATGCAAAGGCTCTAGACGCAAATATTGGTGTGAGAGCTAATTCAATCAAGGAAGCACTGCATGTTGGTGAAGGGCATATTGAAGAAGGATCAGCCGAGTGGTTCTTGTGGGAGAACAACTCCATTTGGCTCACTAACTTCACACACCATCAGGCTTCCAAGCAGCTCTCAAGGAAACTCAGTTTTCACACTCTATGCTTAGTGCCCTTTGAGGGCATTATCTAGGAATGAACCTGGTAGAGCATCCCACACAAACGAATGCTCCACATACGGGTTTCACATGCCACCAACTCCACATTCACAGGCAACTTCAGCACCACAGCCGTTTTCAGATAGCCCTCAATGCAAAGGCTCTAGACGCAAATATTGGTGTGAGAGCTAATTCAATCAAGGAAACACTGCATGTTGGTGAAGGGCATATTGAAGAAGGATCAGCCGAGTGGTTCTTGTGGGAGAACAACTCCATTTGGCTCACTAACTTCACACACCATCAGGCTTCCAAGCAGCTCTCAAGGAAACTCAGTTTTCACACTCTATGCTTAGTGCCCTTTGAGTGCCTAGGACTGAAAAGAAGCTTGGTGAGCATCCCACACAAACGAATGCTCCACATGCGGGTTTCACATGTCACCAACTCCACATGCACAGGCAACTTCAGCGCCACAGATGTTTTCAGATAGCCCTGAATGCAAAGGCTCTAGACGCGAATATTGGTGTGAGAGCTAATTCAATCAAGGAAACACTGCATGTTGGTGAAGGGCATATTGAAGAAGGATCAGCCGAGTGGTTCTTGTGGGAGAACAACTCCACTTGGCTCACTAACTTCACACACCATCAGACTTCCAAGCAGCTCTCAAGGAAACTCAGTTTTCACACTCTATGCTTAGTGCCCTTTGAGTGCATTATCTAGGAATGAACCTGGTAGAGCATCCCACACAAACGAATGCTCCACATGCGGGTTTCACATGCCACCAACTCCACATTCACAGGCAACTTCAGCGCCACAGCCATTTTCAGATAGCCCTCAATGCAAAGGCTCTAGACGCAAATATTGGTCTGAGAGCTAATTCAATCAAGGAAACACTGCATGTTGGTGAAGGGCATATTGAAGAAGAATCAGCCGAGTGGTTCTTGTGGGAGAACAACTCCATTTGGCTCACTAACTTCACACACCATCAGGCTTCCAAGCAGCTCTCAAGGAAACTCAGTTTTCACACTCTATGCTTAGTGCCCTTTGAGTGCATAATCTAGGAATGAACCTGGTAGAGCATCCCACACAAACGAATGCTCCACATGCGGGTTTCACATGCCACCAACTCCACATTCACAGGCAACTTCTGAGAAACAGCCGTTTTCAGATAGCCCTCAATGCAAAGGCTCTAGACGCAAATATTGGTGTGAGAGCTAATTCAATCAAGGAAACACTGCATGTTGGTGAAGGGCATATTGAAGAAGGATCAGCCGAGTGGTTCTTGTGGGAGAACAACTGCATTTGGCTCACTAACTTCACACACCATCAGGCTTCCAAGCAGCTCTCAAGGAAACTCAGTTTTCACACTCTAGGCTTAGGGCCGTTTGAGTGCCTAAAACTGAAAAGAATCTTGGTGAGCCTCCCACACAAATTAATGCTCCACATGCGGGTTTCCCATGCCACCAACTCCACATTCTCAGGCAACTTCAGCGCGAAAGCCGTTTTCAGATAGCCCTCAAAGCAAAGGCTCTAGACGCAAATATTGGTGTGAGAGCTAATTCAATCAAGGAAACACTGCATGTTGGTGAAGAGCATATTGAAGAAGGATCAGCCGAGTGGTTCTTGTGGGAGAACAACTCCATTTGGCTCCCTAACTTCACACACCATCAGGCTTCCAAGCAGCTCTCAAGGAAACTCAGTTTTCACACTCTATGCTTAGTGCCCTTTGAGTGCATTATCTAGGAATGAACCTGGTAGAGCATCCCACACAAACGAATGCTCCACATGCAGGTTTCACATGCCACCAACTCCACATTCTCAGGCAACTTCAGCGCCACAGCCGTTTTCCGATAGCCCTCAATGCAAAGGCTCTAGACGCAAATATGGGTGTGAGAGCTAATTCAATCAAGGAAACACTGCATGTTGGTGAAGGGCATATTGAAGAAGGATCAGCCGAGTGGTTCTTGTGGGAGAACAACTCCATTTGGCTCACTAACTTCACACACCATCAGGCTTCCAAGCAGCTCTCAAGGAAACTCAGTTTTCACACTCTATGCTTAGTGCCCTTTGAGTGCATTATCTAGGAATGAACCTGGTAGAGCATCCCACACAAACGAATGTTCCACATGCGGGTTTCACATGCCACCAACTCCACATTCACAGGCAACTTCAGCGTCACAGCCGTTTTCAGATAGCGCTCAATGCAAAGGCTCTAGGCGCAAATATTGGTGTGAGAACTAATTCAATCAAGGAAACACTGCATGTTGGTGAAGGGCATATTGAAGAAGGATCAGCTGAGTGGTTCTTGTGGGAGAACAACTCCATTTGGCTCACTAACTTCACACACCATCAGGCTTCCAAGCAGCTCTCAAGGAAACTCAGTTTTCACACTCTATGCTTAGTGACCTTTGAGTGCATTATCTAGGAATGAACCTGGTAGAGCATCCCACACAAACGAATGCTCCACATGCGGATTTCACATGCCACCAACTCCACATTCTCAGGCAACTTCAGCGCCACAGCCGTTTTCAGATAGCCCTCAATGCAAAGGTTCTAGACGCAAGTATGGGTGTGACAGCTAATTCAATCAAGGAAACACTGCATGTTGGTGAAGGGCATATTGAAGAAGGATCAGCCGGGTGGTTCTTGTGGAAGAACAACTCCATTTGGCTCACTAACTTCACACACCATCAGGCTTCCAAGCAGCTCTCAAGGAAACTCAGTTTTCACACTCGATGCTTAGTGCCCTTTGAGTGCCTAGGACTGAAATGAAGCTTGGTGAGCATCCCACACAAACGAATGCTCCACATGCGGGTTTCACATTCCACCAACTCCACATTCACAGGCAACTTCAGCGCCACAGTCGTTTTTAGATAGCCCTCAATGCAAAGGCTCTAGACGCAAATATTGGTGTGAGAGCTAATTCAATCAAGGAAACACTGCATGTTGGTGAAGAGCATATTGAAGAAGGATCAGCCGAGTGGTTCTTGTGGGAGAACAACTCCATTTGGCTCACTAACTTCACACACCATCAGGCTTCCAAGCAGCTCTCAAGGAAACTCAGTTTTCACACTCTATGCTTAGTGCCCTTTGAGTGCCTAGGACTGAAATGAAGTTTGGTGAGCATCCCACACAAACGAATGCTCCCACATGCGGGTTTCACATGCCACCAACTCCACATTCACAGGCAACTTCAGCGCCACAGCCATTTTCAGATAGCCCTCAATGCAAAGGCTCTAGACGCAAATATTGGTGTGAGAGCTAATTCAATCAAGGAAACACTGCATGTTGGTGAAGGGCATATTGAAGAAGGATCAGCCGAGTGGTTCTTGTGGGAGAACAACTCCATTGGGCTCACTAACTTCACACACCATCAGGCTTCCAAGCAGCTCTCAAGGAAACTCAGTTTTCACACTCTATGCTTAGTGCCCTTTGAGTGCATTATCTAGCAATGAACCTGGTAGAGCATCCCACACAAACGAATGCTCCACATTCGGGTTTCACATGCCACCAACTCCACATTCACAGGCAACTTCAGCGCCACAGCCGTTTTCAGATAGCCCTCAATGCAAAGGCTCCAGACGCGAATATTGGTGTGAGAGCTAATTCAATCAAGGAAACACTGCATGTTAGTGAAGGGCATATTGAAGAAGGATCAGCCGAGTGGTTCTTGTGGCAGAACAACTCCATTTGGCTCACTAACTTCACACACCATGAGGCTTCCAAGCAGCTCTCAAGGAAACTCAGTTTTCACACTCTATGCTTAGTGCCCTTTGAGTGCATTATCTAGGAATGAACCTGGTAGAGCTTCCCACACAAACGAATGCTCCACATGCGGGTTTCACATGCCACCAACTCCACATTCACAGGCAATTTCAGCGCCACAGCCGTTTTCAGATAGCTCTCAATGCAAAGGCTCTAGACGCAAATATTGGTGTGAGAGCTAATTCAATCAAGGAAACACTGCATGTTGGTGAAGGGCATATTGAAGAAGGATCAGCCGAGTGGTTCTTGTGGGAGAACAACTCCACTTGGCTCACTAACTTCACACACCATCAGGCTTCCAAGCAGCTCTCAAGGAAACTCAGGTTTCACACTCTATGCTTAGTGCCCTTTGTGTGCCCAGGACTGAAAAGAAGCTTGGTGAGCATCCCACACAAACGAATGCTCCACATGCGGGTTTCACATGCCACCAACTCCACATTCACAGGCAACTTCAGCGCCACAGCCGTTTTCAGATAGCCCGCAATGCAAAGGCTCTAGACGCAAATATTGGTGTGAGAGCTAATTCAATCAAGGAAACACTGCATGTTGGTGAAGGGCATATTGAAGAAGGATCAGCCGAGTGGTTCTTGTGGGAGAACAACTCCATTTGGCTCACCAGCTTCACACACCATCAGGCTTCCAAGCAGCTCTCAAGGAAACTCAGTTTTCACACTCGATGCTTAGTGCCCTTTGAGTGCATTATCTAGCAATGAACCTGGTAGAGCATCCCACACAAACGAATGCTCCACATGCGGGTTTCACATGCCACCAACTCCACATTCACAGGCAACTTCAGCGACACAGCCGTTTTCAGATAGCCCTCAATGCAAAGGCTCTAGACGCAAATATTGGTGTGAGAGCTAATTCAATCAAGGAAACAATGCATGTTGATGAAGGGCATATTGAATTAGAATCAGCTGAGTGGTTCTTGTGGGAGAACAACTCCATTGGGCTCACTAACTTCACACACCATCAGGCTTCCAAGCAGCTCTCAAGGAAACTCAGTTTTCACACTCTATGCTTAGTGCCCTTTGAGTGCATTATCTAGGAATGAACCTGGTAGAGCATCCCACACAAACGAATGCTCCACATGCGGGTTTCACATGCCACCAACTCCACATTCACAGGCAACTTCAGCGCCACAGCCATTTTCAGATAGCCCTCAATGCAAAGGCTCTAGACGCAAATATTGGTGTGAGAGCTAATTCAATCAAGGAAACACTACATGTTGGTGAAGGGCATATTGAAGAAGGATCAGCCGAGTGGTTCTTGTGGGAGAACAACTCCACTTGGCTCACTAACTTCACACACCATCAGACTTCCAAGCAGCTCTCAAGGAAACTCAGTTTTCACACTCTATGCTTAGTGCCCTTTGAGTGCCTAGAACTGAAATGAAGCTTGGTGAGCATCCCACACAAACGAATGCTCCACATGCGGGTTTCACATGCCACCAACTCCACATTCACAGGCAACTTCAGCGCCACAGCCGTTTTCAGATAGCCCTCAATGCAAAGGCTCTAGACGCAAATATTGGTGTGAGAGCTAATTCAATCAAGGAAACACTGCATGTTGGTGAAGGGCATATTGAAGAAGGATCAGCCGAGTGGTTCTTGTGGGAGAACAACTCCATTTGGCTCACTAACTTCACACACCATCAGGCTTCCAAGCAGCTCTCAAGGAAACTCAGTTTTCACACTCTATGCTTAGTGCCCTTTGAGTGCATTATCTAGGAATGAACCTGGTAGAGCATCCCACACAAACGAGTGCTCCACATGCGGGTTTCACATGCCACCAACTCCACATTCACAGGCAACTTCAGCGCCACAGCCGTTTTCAGATAGCCCTCAATGCAAAGGCTCTAGAAGCAAATATTGGTGTGAGAGCTAATTCAATCAAGGAAACACTGCATGTTGGTGAAGGGCATATCGAAGAAGGATTGGCCGAGTGGTTCTTGTGGGAGAATAACTCCACTTGGCTCACTAACTTCACACACCATCAGACTTCCAAGCAGCTCTCAAGGAAACTCAGTTTTCACACTCTATGCTTAGTGCCATTTGAGTGCATTATCTAGGAATGAACCTGGTAGAGCATCCCACACAAACGAATGCTCCACATACGGGTTTCACATGCCACCAACTCCACATTCTCAGGCAACTTCAGCACCACAGTCGTTTTCAGATAGCCCTCTATGCAAAGGCTCTAGACACAAATATTGGTGTGAGAGCTAATTCAATCAAGGAAACACTGCATGTTGATGAAGGGCATATTGAATTAGAATCAGCTGAGTGGTTCTTGTGGGAGAACAACTCCATTGGGCTCACTAACTTCACACACCATCAGGCTTCCAAGCAGCTCTCAAGGAAACTCAGTTTTCACACTCGATGCTTAGTGCCCTTTGAGTGCATTATCTAGGAATGAACCTGGTAGAGCATCCCACACAAAGGAATGCTCCACATGCGGGTTTCACATGCCACCAACTCCACATTCACAGGCAACTTCAGCGCCACAGCCATTTTCAGATAGCCCTCAATGCAAAGGCTCTAGACGCAAATATTGATGTGAGAGCTAATTCAATCAAGGAAACACTGCATGTTGGTGAAGAGCATATTGAAGAAGGATCAGCCGAGTGGTTCTTGTGGGAGAACAACTCCATTTGGCTCACTAGCTTCACACACCATCAGACTTCCAAGCAGCTCTCAAGGAAACTCAGTTTTCACACTCTATGCTTAGTGCCGTTTGAGTGCCTAGGACTGAAAAGAAGCTTGGTGAGCTTCCCACACAAATTAATGCTCCACATGCGGGTTTCACATGCCACCAACTCCACATTCTCAGGCAACTTCAGCGCCACAGCCATTTTCAGATAGCCCTCAATGCAAAGGCTCTAGACGCAAATATTGGTGTGAGAGCTAATTCAATCAATGAAACATTGCATGTTGGTGAAGGGCATATTGAAGAAGGATCAGCCGAGTGGTTCTTGTGGGAGAACAACTCCATTTGGCTCACTAACTTCACACATCATCAGGCTTCCAAGCAGCTCTCAAGGAAACTCAGTTTTCACACTCTATGCTTAGTGCCCTTTGAGTGCATTATCTAGGAATGAACCTGGTAGAGCATCCCACACAAACGAATGCTCCACATGCGGGTTTCACATGCCACCAACTCCACATTCTCAGGCAACTTCAGCGCCACAGCCGTTTTCAGATAGCCCTCAATGCAAAGGCTCTAGATGCAAATATTGGTGTGAGAGCTAATTCAATCAAGGAAACACTACATGTTGGTGAAGGGCATATTGAAGAAGGATCAGCCGAGTGGTTCTTGTGGGCGAACAACTTCCTTTGGCTCACTAAATTCACACACCATCAGGCTTCCAAGCAGCTCTCAAGGAAACTCAGTTTTCACACTCTAGGCTTAGTGCCCTTTGAGTGCCTAGGACTGAAATGAAGCTTGGTGAGCATCCCACACAAACGAATGCTCCACATGCGGGTTTCACATGCCACCAACTCCACATTCACAGGCAACTTCAGCGCCACAGCCGTTTTCAGATAGCCCTCAATGCAAAGGCTCTAGACGCAAATATTGGTGTGAGAGCTAATTCAATCAAGGAAACACTGCATGTTGGTGAAGGGCATATTGAAGAAGGATCAGCCGAGTGGTTCTTGTGGGAGAACAACTCCACTTGGCTCACTAACTTCACACACCATCAGGCTTCCAAGCAGCTCTCAAGGAAACTCAGTTGTCACACTCTATTATTAGTGCCCTTTGAGTGCATTATCTAGGAATGAACCTGGTAGAGCATCCCACACAAACGAATGCTCCACATGCGGGTTTCACATGCCACCAACTCCACATTCACAGGCAACTTCTGTGAAACAGCCGTTTTCAGATAGCCCTCAATGCAAAGGCTCTAGACGCAAATATTGGTGTGAGAGCTAATTTAATCAAGGAAACACTGCATATTGGTGAAGGGCATATTGAAGAAGGTTTGGCCGAGTGGTTCTTGTTGGAGAACAACTCCACTTGGCTCACTAACTTCACACACCATCAGACTTCCAAGCAGCTCTCAAGGAAACTCAGTTTTCACACTCTATGCTTAGTGCCCTTTGAGTGCATTATCTAGGAATGAACCTGGTAGAGCATCCCACAGAAACGAATGCTCCACATGCGGGTTTCACATGCCAACAACTCCACATTCTCAGGCAACTTCAGCACCACAGCCGTTTTTAGATAGCCCTCAATGCAAAGGCTCTAGACGCAAATATTGGTGTGAGAGCGAATTCAATCAAGGAAACACTGCATGTTGGTGAAGAGCATATTGAAGAAGGATCAGCCGAGTGGTTCTTGTGGGAGAACAACTCCATTTGGCTCACTAACTTCACACACCATCAGGCTTCCAAGCAGCTCTCAAGGAAACTCAGTTTTCACACTCTATGCTTAGTGCCCTTTGAGTGCATTATCTAGGAATGAACCTGGTAGAGCATCCCACACAAACGAATGCTCCACATGCGGGTTTCACATGCCACCAACTCCACATTCTCAGGCAACTTCAGCGCCACAGCCGTTTTCAGATAGCCCTCAATGCAAAGGCTCTAGACGCAAATATGGGTGTGAGAGCTAATTCAATCAAGGAAACACTGCATGTTGGTGAAGGGCATATTGAAGAAGGATCAGCCGAGTGGTTCTTGTGGGAGAACAACTCCATTTGGCTCACTAACTTCACACACCATCAGGCTTCCAAGCAGCTCTCAAGGAAACTCAGTTTTCACACTCTATGCTTAGTGCATTTGAGTGCATTATCTAGGAATGAACCTGGTAGAGCATCCCACACAAACGAATGTTCCACATGCGGGTTTCACATGCCACCAACTCCACATTCTCAGGCAACTTCAGCGCCACAGCCGTTTTCAGATAGCCCTCAATGCAAAGGCTCTAGACGCAAATATTGGTGTGAGAGCTAATTCAATCAAGGAAACACTGCATGTTGGTGAAGGGCATATTGAAGAAGGATCAGCCGAGTGGTTCTTGTGGGAGAGGAACTCCATTTGGCTCACTAACTTCACACACCATCAGGCTTCCAAGCAGCTCTCAAGGAAACTCAGTTTTCACACTATATGCTTAGTGCCCTTTGAGTGCATTATCTAGGAATGAACCTGGTAAAGCATCCCACACAAACGAATGCTCCACATGCGGGTTTCACATGCCACCAACTCCACATTCACAGGCAACTTCAGCGTCACAGCCGTTTTCAGATAGCCCTCAATGCAAAGGCTCTAGACGCAAATATTGGTGTGAGAGCGAATTCAATCAAGGAAACACTGCATGTTGGTGAAGGGCATATTGAAGAAGGATCAGCCGAGTGGTTCTTGTGGGAGAACAACTCCACTTGGCTCACTAACTTCACACACCATCAGGCTTCCAAGCAGCTCTCAAGGAAACTCAGGTTTCACACTCTATGCTTAGAGCCCTTTGAGTGCATTATCTAGGAATGAACCTGGTAGAGCATCCCACACAAACGAATGCTCCACATGCGGGTTTCACATGCCACCAACTCCACATTCACAGACAACTTCAGCGCCACAGCCGTTTTCAGATAGCCCTCAATGCAAAGGCTCTAGACGCAAATATTGGTGTGAGAGCTAATTCAATCAAGGAAACACTGCATGTTGGTGAAGGGCATATTGAAGAAGGATCAGCCGAGTGGTTCTTGTGGAAGAACAACTCCATTTGGCTCACTAACTTCACACACCATCAGGCTTCCAAGCAGCTCTCAAGGAAACTCAGTTTTCACACTCGATGCTTAGTGCCCTTTGAGTGCCTAGGACTGAAATGAAGCTTGGTGAGCATCCCACACAAACGAATGCTTCACATGCGGGTTTCACATGCCACAACTCCACATTCACAGGCAACTTCGGCGCCACAGTCGTTTTTAGATAGCCCTCAATGCAAAGGCTCTAGACGCAAATATTGGTGTGAGAGCTAATTCAATCAAGGAAACACTGCATGTTGGTGAAGGGCATATTGAAGAAGGATCAGCCGAGTGGTTCTTGTGGGAGAACAACTCCATTTGGCTCACTAACTTCACACACCATCAGGCTTCCAAGCAGCTCTCAAGGAAACTCAGTTTTCACACTCTATGCTTAGTGCCCTTTGAGTGCCTAGGACTGAAATGAAGTTTGGTGAGCATCAAACACAAACGAATGCTCCACATGCGGGTTTCACATGCCACCAACTCCACATTCACAGGCAACTTCAGCGCCACAGCCATTTTCAGATAGCCCACAATGCAAAGGCTCTAGACGCAAATATTGGTGTGAGAGCTAATTCAATCAAGGAAACACTGCATGTTGGTGAAGGGCATATTGAAGAAGGATCAGCCGAGTGGTTCTTGTGGGAGAACAACTCCATTGGGCTCACTAACTTCACACACCATCAGGCTTCCAAGCAGCTCTCAAGGAAACTCAGTTTTCACACTCTATGCTTAGTGCCCTTTGAGTGCATTATCTAGCAATGAAACTGGTAGAGCATCCAACACAAACGAATGCTCCAGATACGGGTTTCACATGCCACCAACTCCACATTCTCAGGCAACTTCAGCGCCACAGCCGTTTTCAGATAGCCCTCAATGCAAAGGCTCTAGACGCAAATATGGGTGTGAGAGCTAATTCAATCAAGGAAACACTGCATGTTGGTGAAGGGCATATTGAAGAAGGATCAGCCAAGTGGTTCTTGTGGGAGAGGAATTCCATTTGGCTCACTAACTTCACACACCATCAGGCTTCCAAGCAGCTCTCAAGGAAACTCAGTTTTCACACTCTATGCTTACTGCCCTTTGAGTGCCTAGGACTGAAATGAAGCTTGGTGACCATCCCACACAAACGAATGCTCCACATGCGGGTTTCACATGCCACCAACTCCACATTCACAGGCAACTTCAGCGTCACAGCCGTTTTCAGATAGCGCTCAATGCAAAGGCTCTAGGCTCAAATATTGGTGTGAGAACTAATTCAATCAAGGAAACACTGCATGTTGGTGAAGGGCATATTGAAGAAGGATCAGCTGAGTGGTTCTTGTGGGAGAACAACTCCATTTGGCTCACTAACTTCACACACCATCAGGCTTCCAAGCAGCTCTCAAGGAAACTCAGTTTTCACACTCTATGCTTAGTGACCTTTGAGTGCATTATCTAGGAATGAACCTGGTAGAGCATCCCACACAAACGAATGCTCCACATGCGGATTTCACATGCCACCAACTCCACATTCTCAGGCAACTTCAGCGCCACAGCCGTTTTCAGATAGCCCTCAATGCAAAGGTTCTAGACGCAAATATTTGTGTGAGAGCTAATTCAATCAAGGAAACACTGCATGTTGGTGAAGGGCATATTGAAGAAGGATCAGCCGAGTGGTTCTTGTGGAAGAACAACTCCATTTGGCTCACTAACTTCACACACCATCAGGCTTCCAAGCAGCTCTCAAGGAAACTCAGTTTTCACACTCGATGCTTAGTGCCCTTTGAGTGCCTAGGACTGAAATGAATCTTGGTGAGCATCCCACACAAACGAATGCTCCACATGCGGGTTTCACATGCCACCAACTCCACATTCACAGGCAACTTCAGCGCCACAGTCGTTTTTAGATAGCCCTCAATGCAAAGGCTCTAGACGCAAATATTGGTGTGAGAGCTAATTCAATCAAGGAAACACTGCATGTTGGTGAAGAGCATATTGAAGAAGGATCAGCCGAGTGGTTCTTGTGGGAGAACAACTCCATTTGGCTCACTAACTTCACACACCATCAGGCTTCCAAGCAGCTCTCAAGGAAACTCAGTTTTCACACTCTATGCTTAGTGCCCTTTGAGTGCCTAGGACTGAAATGAAGTTTGGTGAGCATCCCACACAAACGAATGCTCCACATGCGGGTTTCACATGCCACCAACTCCACATTCACAGGCAACTTCAGCGCCACAGCCATTTTCAGATAGCCCTCAATGCAAAGGCTCTAGACGCAAATATTGGTGTGAGAGCTAATTCAATCAAGGAAACACTGCATGTTGGTGAAGGGCATATTGAAGAAGGATCAGCCGAGTGGTTCTTGTGGGAGAACAACTCCATTGGGCTCACTAACTTCACACACCATCAGGCTTCCAAGCAGCTCTCAAGGAAACTCAGTTTTCACACTCTAAGCTTGGTGCCCTTTGAGTGCATTATCTAGGAATGAACCTGGTAGAGCATCCCACACAAACGAATGCTCCACATACGGGTTTCACATGCCACCAACTCCACATGCACAGGCAACTTCAGCACCACAGCCGTTTTCAGATAGCCCTCAATGCAAAGGCTCTAGACGCAAATATTGGTGTGAGAACTAATTCAATCAAGGAAACACTGCATGCTGGTGAAGGGCATATTGAAGAAGGATCAGCTGAGTGGTTCTTGTGGGAGAACAACTCCATTTGGCTCACAAACTTCGCACACCATCAGGCTTCCAAGCAGCTCTCAAGGAAACTCAGTTTTCACACTCTATGCTTAGTGCCCTTTGAGTGCTTAGGACTGGAATGAAGCTTGGTGAGCTTCCCACACAAATTAATGCTCCACATGCGGGTTTCACATGCCACCAACTCCACATTCTCAGGCAACTTCAGCGCCACAGCCGTTTTCAGATAGCCCTCAATGCAAAGGCTCTAGAAGCAAATATTGGTGTGAGAGCTAATTCAATCAAGGAAACACTGCATGTTGGTGAAGGGCATATTGAAGAAGGATCAGCTGAGTGGTTCTTGTGGGAGAACAACTCCATTTGGCTCACTAACTTCACACACCATCAGGCTTCCAAGCAGCTCTCAAGGAAACTCAGTTTTCACACTCTATGCTTAGTGCCCTTTGAGTGCATTATCTAGGAATGAACCTGGTAGAGCATCCCACACAAACGAATGCTCCACATTCGGGTTTCACATGCCACCAACTCCACATGCACAGGCAACTTCAGCGCCACAGCCGTTTTCAGATAGCCCTCAATGCAAAGGCTCCAGACGCGAATATTGGTGTGAGAGCTAATTCAATCAAGGAAACACTGCATGTTAGGGAAGGGCATATTGAAGAAGGATCAGCCGAGTGGTTCTTGTGGCAGAACAACTCCATTTGGCTCACTAACTTCACACACCATGAGGCTTCCAAGCAGCTCTCAAGGAAACTCAGTTTTCACACTCTATGCTTAGTGCCCCTTGAGTGCATTATCTAGGAATGAACCTGGTAGAGCTTCCCACACAAACGAATGCTCCACATGCGGGTTTCACATGCCACCAACTCCACATTCACAGGCAATTTCAGCGCCACAGCCGTTTTCAGATAGCTCTCAATGCAAAGGCTCTAGACGCAAATATTGGTGTGAGAGCTAATTCAATCAAGGAAACACTGCATGTTGGTGAAGGGCATATTGAAGAAGGATCAGCCGAGTGGTTCTTGTGGGAGAACAACTCCACTTGGCTCACTAACTTCACACACCATCAGGCTTCCAAGCAGCTCTCAAGGAAACTCAGGTTTCACACTCTATGCTTAGTGCCCTTTGTGTGCCTAGGACTGAAAAGAAGCTTGGTGAGCATCCCACACAAACGAATGCTCCACATGCGGATTTCACATGCCACCAACTCCACATTCACAGGCAACTTCAGCGCCACAGCCGTTTTCAGATAGCCCGCAATGCAAAGGCTCTAGACGCAAATATTGGTGTGAGAGCTAATTCAATCAAGGAAACACTGCATGTTGGTGAAGGGCATATTGAAGAAGGATCAGCCGAGTGGTTCTTGTGGGAGAACAACTCCATTTGGCTCACCAGCTTCACACACCATCAGGCTTCCAAGCAGCTCTCAAGGAAACTCAGTTTTCACACTCGATGCTTAGTGCCCTTTGAGTGCATTATCTAGCAATGAACCTGGTAGAGCATCCCACACAAACGAATGCTCCACATGCGGGTTTCACATGCCACCAACTCCACATTCACAGGCAACTTCAGCGACACAGCCGTTTTCAGATAGCCCTCAATGCAAAGGCTCTAGACGCAAATATTGGTGTGAGAGCTAATTCAATCAAGGAAACACTGCATGTTGATGAAGGGCATATTGAATTAGAATCAGCTGAGTGGTTCTTGTGGGAGAACAACTCCATTGGGCTCACTAACTTCACACACCATCAGGCTTCCAAGCAGCTCTCAAGGAAACTCAGTTTTCACACTCTATGCTTAGTGCCCTTTGAGTGCATTATCTAGGAATGAACCTGGTAGAGCATCCCACACAAACGAATGCTCCACATGCGGGTTTCACATGCCACCAACTCCACATTCACAGGCAACTTCAGCGCCACAGCCATTTTCAGATAGCCCTCAATGCAAAGGCTCTAGACGCAAATATTGGTGTGAGAGCTAATTCAATCAAGGAAACACTGCATATTGGTGAAGGGCATATTGAAGAAGGATCAGCCGAGTGGTTCTTGTGGGAGAACAACTCCACTTGGCTCACTAACTTCACACACCATCAGACTTCCAAGCAGCTCTCAAGGAAACTCAGTTTTCACACTCTATGCTTAGTGCCCTTTGAGTGCCTAGAACTGAAATGAAGCTTGGTGAGCATCCCACACAAACGAATGCTCCACATGCGGGTTTCACATGCCACCAACTCCACATTCACAGGCAACTTCAGCGCCACAGCCGTTTTCAGATAGCCCTCAATGCAAAGGCTCTAGACGCAAATATTGGTGTGAGAGCTAATTCAATCAAGGAAACACTGCATGTTGGTGAAGGGCATATTGAAGAAGGATCAGCCGAGTGGTTCTTGTGGGAGAACAACTCCATTTGGCTCACTAACTTCACACACCATCAGGCTTCCAAGCAGCTCTCAAGGAAACTCAGTTTTCACACTCTATGCTTAGTGCCCTTTGAGTGCATTATCTAGGAATGAACCTGGTAGAGCATCCCACACAAACGAGTGCTCCACATGCGGGTTTCACATGCCACCAACTCCACATTCACAGGCAACTTCAGCGCCACAGCCGTTTTCAGATAGCCCTCAATGCAAAGGCTCTAGAAGCAAATATTGGTGTGAGAGCTAATTCAATCAAGGAAACACTGCATGTTGGTGAAGGGCATATCGAAGAAGTATTGGCCGAGTGGTTCTTGTGGGAGAATAACTCCACTTGGCTCACTAACTTCACACACCATCAGACTTCCAAGCAGCTCTCAAGGAAACTCAGTTTTCACACTCTATGCTTAGTGCCATTTGAGTGCATTATCTAGGAATGAACCTGGTAGAGCATCCCACACAAACGAATGCTCCACATACGGGTTTCACATGCCACCAACTCCACATTCTCAGGCAACTTCAGCACCACAGTCGTTTTCAGATAGCCCTCAATGCAAAGGCTCTAGACACAAATATTGGTGTGAGAGCTAATTCAATCAAGGAAACACTGCATGTTGATGAAGGGCATATTGAATTAGAATCAGCTGAGTGGTTCTTGTGGGAGAACAACTCCATTGGGCTCACTAACTTCACACACCATCAGGCTTCCAAGCAGCTCTCAAGGAAACTCAGTTTTCACACTCGATGCTTAGTGCCCTTTGAGTGCATTATCTAGGAATGAACCTGGTAGAGCATCCCACACAAAGGAATGCTCCACATGCGGGTTTCACATGCCACCAACTCCACATTCACAGGCAACTTCAGCGCCACAGCCATTTTCAGATAGCCCTCAATGCAAAGGCTCTAGACGCAAATATTGATGTGAGAGCTAATTCAATCAAGGAAACACTGCATGTTGGTGAAGGGCATATTGAAGAAGGATCAGCCGAGTGGTTCTTGTGGGAGAACAACTCCATTTGGCTCACTAGCTTCACACACCATCAGACTTCCAAGCAGCTCTCAAGGAAACTCAGTTTTCACACTCTATGCTTAGTGCCGTTTGAGTGCCTAGGACTGAAAAGAAGCTTGGTGAGCTTCCCACACAAATTAATGCTCCACATGCGGGTTTCACATGCCACCAACTCCACATTCTCAGGCAACTTCAGCGCCACAGCCATTTTCAGATAGCCCTCAATGCAAAGGCTCTAGACGCAAATATTGGTGTGAGAGCTAATTCAATCAATGAAACATTGCATGTTGGTGAAGGGCATATTGAAGGAGGATCAGCCGAGTGGTTCTTGTGGGAGAACAACTCCATTTGGCTCACTAACTTCACACATCATCAGGCTTCCAAGCAGCTCTCAAGGAAACTCAGTTTTCACA
>NW_026699947.1:0-58352 GCF_030435755.1 Ochotona princeps | reverse complement strand
TTCTATGCTTAGTGCCCTTTGAGTGCATTATCTAGGAATGAACCTGGTAGAGCATCCCACACAAACGAATGCTCCACATGCGGGTTTCACATGCCACCAACTCCACATTCACAGGCAACTTCAGCGCCACAGCCGTTTTCAGATAGCCCTCAATGCAAAGGCTCTAGACGCAAATATTGGTGTGAGAGCTAATTCAATCAAGGAAACACTGCATGTTGGTGAAGGGCATATTGAAGAAGGATCAGCCGAGTGGTTCTTGTGGGAGAACCACTCCATTTGGCTCACTAACTTCACACACCATCAGGCTTCCAAGCAGCTCTCAAGGAAACTCAGTTTTCACACTCTATGCTTAGTGCCCTTTCTTTGGCTACGACTGAAATGAACCTGGTAGAGCATCCCACACAAACGAATGCTCCACATGCGGGTTTCACATGCCACCAACTCCACATTCGCAGGCAACTTCAGCGCCACAGCCGTTTTCAGATAGCCCTCAATGCAAAGGCTCTAGACGCAAATATAGGTGTGAGAGCTAATTCAATCAAGGAAACACTGCATGTTGGTGAAGGGCATATTGAAGAAGGATCAGCCGAGTGGTTCTTGTGGGAGAACAACTCCATTTGGCTCACTAACTTCACACACCATCAGGCTTCCAAGCAGCTCTCAAGGAAACTCAGTTTTCACACTCTATGCTTAGTGCCCTTTGTGTGCCTAGGACTGAAATGAACCTGGTAGAGCATCCCACACAAACGAATGCTCCACATGCGGGTTTCACATGCCACCAACTCCACATTCACAGGCAACTTCAGCGCCACAGCCGTTTTCAGATAGCCCTCAATGCAAAGGCTCTAGACGCAAATATTGGTGTGAGAGCTAATTCAATCAAGGAAACACTGCATGTTGGTGAAGGGCATATTGAAGAAGGATCAGCCGAGTGGTTCTTGTGGGAGAACAACTCCATTTGGCTCACTAACTTCACACACCATCAGGCTTCCAAGCAGCTCTCAAGGAAACTCAGTTTTCACACTCTATGCTTAGTGCCCTTTGAGTGCATTATCTAGGAATGAACCTGGTAGAGCATCCCACACAAACGAATGCTCCACATGCGGGTTTCACATGCCACCAACTCCACATTCACAGGCAACTTCAGCGCCACAGCCGTTTTCAGATAGCCCTCAATGCAAAGGCTCTAGACGCAAATATTGTTGTAAGAGCTAATTCAATCAAGGAAACACTGCATGTTGGTGAAGGGCATATTGAAGAAGGATCAGCCGAGTGGTTCTTGTGGGAGAACAACTCCATTTGGCTCACTAACTTCACACACCATCAGGCTTCCAAGCAGCTCTCAAGGAAACTCAGTTTTCACACTCTATGCTTAGTGCCCTTTGTGTGCCTAGGACTGAAATGAAGCTTGGTCAGCATCCCACACAAACGAATGCTCCACATGCGGGTTTCACATGCCACCAACTCCACATTTACAGGCAACTTCAGCGCCACAGCCGTTTTCAGATAGCCCTCAATGCAAAGGCTCTAGACGCAAATATTGGTGTGAGAGCTAATTCAATCAAGGAAACACTGCATGTTGGTGAAGGGCATATTGAAGAAGGATCAGCCGAGTGGTTCTTGTGGGAGAACAACTCCATTTGGCTCACTAACTTCACACACCATCAGGCTTCCAAGCAGCTCTCAAGGAAACTCAGTTTTCACACTCTATGCTTAGTGCCCTTTGTGTGCCTAGGACTGAAATGAAGCTTGGTCAGCATCCCACACAAACGAATGCTCCACATGCGGGTTTCACATGCCACCAACTCCACATTTACAGGCAACTTCAGCGCCACAGCCGTTTTCAGATAGCCCTCAATGCAAAGGCTCTAGAACGCAAATATTGGTGTGAGAGCTAATTCAATCAAGGAAACACTGCATGTTGGTGAAGGGCATATTGAAGAAGGATCAGCCGAGTGGTTCTTGTGGGAGAACAACTCCATTTGGCTCACTAACTTCACACACCATCAGGCTTCCAAGCAGCTCTCAAGGAAACTCAGTTTTCACACTCTATGCTTAGTGCCCTTTGAGTGCATTATCTAGGAATGAACCTGGTAGAGCATCCCACACAAACGAATGCTCCACATGCGGGTTTCACATGCCACCAACTCCACATTCACAGGCAACTTCAGCGCCACAGCCGTTTTCAGATAGCCCTCAATGCAAAGGCTCTAGACGCAAATATTGGTGTGAGAGCTAATTCAATCAAGGAAACACTGCATGTTGGTGAAGGGCATATTGAAGAAGGATTAGCCGAGTGGTTCTTGTGGGAGAACAACTCCATTTGGCTCACTAACTTCACACACCATCAGGCTTCCAAGCAGCTCTCAAGGAAACTCAGTTTTCACACTCTATGCTTAGTGCCCTTTGTTTGCCTAGGACTGAAATGAAGCTTGGTCAGCATCCCACACAAACGAATGCTCCACATGCGGGTTTCACATGCCACCAACTCCACATTTACAGGCAACTTCAGCGCCACAGCCGTTTTCAGATAGCCCTCAATGCAAAGGCTCTAGACGCAAATATTGGTGTGAGAGCTAATTCAATCAAGGAAACACTGCATGTTGGTGAAGGGCATATTGAAGAAGGATCAGCCGAGTGGTTCTTGTGGGAGAACAACTCCATTTGGCTCACTAACTTCACACACCATCAGGCTTCCAAGCAGCTCTCAAGGAAACTCAGTTTTCACACTCTATGCTTAGTGCCCTTTGAGTGCATTATCTAGGAATGAACCTGGTAGAGCATCCCACACAAACGAATGCTCCACATGCGGGTTTCACATGCCACCAACTCCACATTCACAGGCAACTTCAGCGCCACAGCCGTTTTCAGATAGCCCTCAATGCAAAGGCTCTAGACGCAAATATTGGTGTGAGAGCTAATTCAATCAAGGAAACACTGCATGTTGGTGAAGGGCATATTGAAGAAGGATTAGCCGAGTGGTTCTTGTGGGAGAACAACTCCATTTGGCTCACTAACTTCACACACCATCAGGCTTCCAAGCAGCTCTCAAGGAAACTCAGTTTTCACACTCTATGCTTAGTGCCCTTTGTTTGCCTAGGACTGAAATGAAGCTTGGTCAGCATCCCACACAAACGAATGCTCCACATGCTGGTTTCACATGCCATCAACTCCACATTCACAGGCAACTTCAGCGCCACAGCCGTTTTCAGATAGCCCTCAATGCAAAGGCTCTAGACGCAAATATTGGTGTGAGAGCTAATTCAATCAAGGAAACACTGCATGTTGGTGAAGGGCATATTGAAGAAGGATCAGCCGAGTGGTTCTTGTGGGAGAACAACTCCATTTGGCTCACTAACTTCACACACCATCAGGCTTCCAAGCAGCTCTCAAGGAAACTCAGTTTTCACACTCTATGCTTAGTGCCCTTTGTTTGCCTAGGACTGAAATGAAGCTTGGTCAGCATCCCACACAAACGAATGCTCCACATGCTGGTTTCACATGCCACCAACTCCACATTCACAGGCAACTTCAGCGCCACAGCCGTTTTCAGATAGCCCTCAATGCAAAGGCTCTAGACGCAAATATTGGTGTGAGAGCTAATTCAATCAAGGAAACACTGCATGTTGGTGAAGGGCATATTGAAGAAGGATCAGCCGAGTGGTTCTTGTGGGAGAACAACTCCATTTGGCTCACTAACTTCACACACCATCAGGCTTCCAAGCAGCTCTCAAGGAAACTCAGTTTTCACACTCTATGCTTAGTGCCCTTTGAGTGCATTATCTAGGAATGAACCTGGTAGAGCATCCCACACAAACGAATGCTCCACATGCGGGTTTCACATGCCACCAACTCCACATTCACAGGCAACTTCAGCGCCACAGCCGTTTTCAGATAGCCCTCAATGCAAAGGCTCTAGACGCAAATATTGGTGTGAGAGCTAATTCAATCAAGGAAACACTGCATGTTGGTGAAGGGCATATTGAAGAAGGATTAGCCGAGTGGTTCTTGTGGGAGAACAACTCCATTTGGCTCACTAACTTCACACACCATCAGGCTTCCAAGCAGCTCTCAAGGAAACTCAGTTTCACACTCTATGCTTAGTGCCCTTTGTTTGCCTAGGACTGAAATGAAGCTTGGTCAGCATCCCACACAAACGAATGCTCCACATGCGGGTTTCACATGCCACCAACTCCACATTCACAGGCAACTTCAGCGCCACAGCCGTTTTCAGATAGCCCTCAATGCAAAGGCTCTAGACGCAAATATTGGTGTGAGAGCTAATTCAATCAAGGAAACACTGCATGTTGGTGAAGGGCATATTGAAGAAGGATCAGCCGAGTGGTTCTTGTGGGAGAACAACTCCATTTGGCTCACTAACTTCACACACCATCAGGCTTCCAAGCAGCTCTCAAGGAAACTCAGTTTTCACACTCTATGCTTAGTGCCCTTTGTTTGCCTAGGACTGAAATGAAGCTTGGTCAGCATCCCACACAAACGAATGCTCCACATGCGCGTTTCACATGCCACCAACTCCACATTCACAGGCAACTTCAGCGCCACAGCCGTTTTCAGATAGCCCTCAATGCAAAGGCTCTAGACGCAAATATTGGTGTGAGAGCTAATTCAATCAAGGAAACACTGCATGTTGGTGAAGGGCATATTGAAGAAGGATCAGCCGAGTGGTTCTTGTGGGAGAACAACTCCATTTGGCTCACTAACTTCACACACCATCAGGCTTCCAAGCAGCTCTCAAGGAAACTCAGTTTTCACACTCTATGCTTAGTGCCCTTTGTGTGCCTAGGACTGAAATGAAGCTTGGTCAGCATCCCACACAAACGAATGCTCCACATGCGGGTTTCACATGCCACCAACTCCACATTCACAGGCAACTTCAGCGCCACAGCCGTTTTCAGATAGCCCTCAATGCAAAGGCTCTAGACGCAAATATTGGTGTGAGAGCTAATTCAATCAAGGAAACACTGCATGTTGGTGAAGGGCATATTGAAGAAGGATCAGCCGAGTGGTTCTTGTGGGAGAACAACTCCATTTGGCTCACTAACTTCACACACCATCAGGCTTCCAAGCAGCTCTCAAGGAAACTCAGTTTTCACACTCTATGCTTAGTGCCCTTTGAGTGCATTATCTAGGAATGAACCTGGTAGAGCATCCCACACAAACGAATGCTCCACATGCGGGTTTCACATGCCACCAACTCCACATTCACAGGCAACTTCAGCGCCACAGCCGTTTTCAGATAGCCCTCAATGCAAAGGCTCTAGACACAAATATTGGTGTGAGAGCTAATTCAATCAAGGAAACACTGCATGTTGGTGAAGGGCATATTGAAGAAGGATTAGCCGAGTGGTTCTTGTGTTAGAACAACTCCATTTGGCTCACTTACTTCACACACCATCAGGCTTCCAAGCAGCTCTCAAGGAAACTCAGTTTTCACACTCTATGCTTAGTGCCCTTTGTGTGCCTAGGACTGAAATGAAGCTTGGTCAGCATCCCACACAAACGAATGCTCCACATGCGGGTTTCACATGCCACCAACTCCACATTCACAGGCAACTTCAGCGCCACAGCCGTTTTCAGATAGCCCTCAAAGCAAAGGCTCTAGACGCAAATATTGGTGTGAGAGCTAATTCAATCAAGGAAACACTGCATGTTGGTGAAGGGCATATTGAAGAAGGATCAGCCGAGTGGTTCTTGTGGGAGAACAACTCCATTTGGCTCACTAACTTCACACACCATCAGGCTTCCAAGCAGCTCTCAAGGAAACTCAGTTTTCACACTCTATGCTTAGTGCCCTTTGAGTGCATTATCTAGGAATGAACCTGGTAGAGCATCCCACACAAACGAATGCTCCACATGCGGGTTTCACATGCCACCAACTCCACATTCACAGGCAACTTCAGCGCCACAGCCGTTTTCAGATAGCCCTCAAAGCAAAGGCTCTAGACGCAAATATTGGTGTGAGAGCTAATTCAATCAAGGAAACACTGCATGTTGATGAAGGGCATATTGAAGAAGGATCAGCTGAGTGGTTCTTGTGGGAGAACAACTCCATTTGGCTCACTAACTTCACACACCATCAGGCTTCCAAGCAGCTCTCAAGGAAACTCAGTTTTCACACTCTATGCTTAGTGCCCTTTGAGTGCATTATCTAGGAATGAACCTGGTAGAGCATCCCACACAAACGAATGCACCACATGCGGGTTTCACATGCCACCAACTCCACATTCACAGGCAACTTCAGCGCCACAGCCGTTTTCAGATAGCCCTCAATGCAAAGGCTCTAGACGCAAATATTGGTGTGAGAGCTAATTCAATCAAGGAAACAGTGCATGTTGGTGAAGGGCATATTGAAGAAGGATCAGCCAAGTGGTTCTTGTGGGAGAACAACTCCATTTGGCTCACTAACTTCACACACCATCAGGCTTCCAAGCAGCTCTCAAGGAAACTCAGTTTTCACACTCTATGCTTAGTGCCCTTTGTATGGCTACGACTGAAATGAACCTGGTAGAGCATCCCACACAAACGAATGCTCCACATGCGGGTTTCACATGCCACCAACTCCACATTCACAGGCAACTTCAGCGCCACAGCCGTTTTCAGATAGCCCTCAATGCAAAGGCTCTAGACGCAAATATTGGTGTGAGAGCTAATTCAATCAAGGAAACACTGCATGTTGGTGAAGGGCATATTGAAGAAGGATCAGCCGAGTGGTTCTTGTGGGAGAACAACTCCATTTGGCTCACTAACTTCACACACCATCAGGCTTCCAAGCAGCTCTCAAGGAAACTCAGTTTTCACACTCTATGCTTAGTGCCCTTTGAGTGCATTATCTAGGAATGAACCTGGTAGAGCATCCCACACAAACGAATGCTCCACATGCGGGTTTCACATGCCACCAACTCCACATTCACAGGCAACTTCAGCGCCACAGCCGTTTTCAGATAGCCCTCAATGCAAAGGCTCTAGACGCAAATATTGGTGTGAGAGCTAATTCAATCAAGGAAACACTGCATGTTGGTGAAGGGCATATTGAAGAAGGATCAGCCGAGTGGTTCTTGTGGGAGAACAACTCCATTTGGCTCACTAACTTCACACACCATCAGGCTTCCAAGCAGCTCTCAAGGAAACTCAGTTTTCACACTCTATGCTTAGTGCCCTTTCTTTGGCTACGACTGAAATGAACCTGGTAGAGCATCCCACACAAACGAATGCTCCACATGCGGGTTTCACATGCCACCAACTCCACATTCACAGGCAACTTCAGCTCCACAGCCGTTTTCAGATAGCCCTCAATGCAAAGGCTCTAGAAGCAAATATAGGTGTGAGAGCTAATTCAATCAAGGAAACACTGCATGTTGGTGAAGGGCATATTGAAGAAGGATCAGCCGAGTGGTTCTTGTGGGAGAACAACTCCATTTGGCTCACTAACTTCACACACCATCAGGCTTCCAAGCAGCTCTCAAGGAAACTCAGTTTTCACACTCTATGCTTAGTGCCCTTTGTGTGCCTAGGACTGAAATGAACCTGGTAGAGCATCCCACACAAACGAATGCTCCACATGCGGGTTTCACATGCCACCAACTCCACATTCACAGGCAACTTCAGCGCCACAGCCGTTTTCAGATAGCCCTCAATGCAAAGGCTCTAGACGCAAATATTGGTGTGAGAGCTAATTCAATCAAGGAAACACTGCATGTTGGTGAAGGGCATATTGAAGAAGGATCAGCCGAGTGGTTCTTGTGGGAGAACAACTCCATTTGGCTCACTAACTTCACACACCATCAGGCTTCCAAGCAGCTCTCAAGGAAACTCAGTTTTCACACTCTATGCTTAGTGCCCTTTGAATGCATTATCTAGGAATGAACCTGGTAGAGCATCCCACACAAACGAATGCTCCACATGCGGGTTTCACATGCCACCAACTCCACATTCACAGGCAACTTCAGCGCCACAGCCGTTTTCAGATAGCCCTCAATGCAAAGGCTCTAGACGCAAATATTGGTGTGAGAGCTAATTCAATCAAGGAAACACTGCATGTTGGTGAAGGGCATATTGAAGAAGGATCAGCCGAGTGGTTCTTGTGGGAGAACAACTCCATTTGGCTCACTAACTTCACACACCATCAGGCTTCCAAGCAGCTCTCAAGGAAACTAAGTTTTTACACTATATGCTTAGTGCCCTTTGTGTGCCTAGGACTGAAATGAAGCTTGGTAGAGCATCCCACACAAACGAATGCTCCACATGCGGGTTTCACATGCCACCAACTCCACATTCGCAGGCAACTTCAGCGCCACAGCCGTTTTCAGATAGCCCTCAAAGCAAAGGCTCTAGACGCAAATATTGGTGTGAGAGCTAATTCAATCAAGGAAACACTGCATGTTGGTGAAGGGCATATTGAAGAAGGATCAGCCAAGTGGTTCTTGTGGGAGAACAACTCGATTTGGCTCACTAACTTCACACACCATCAGGCTTCCAAGCAGCTCTCAAGGAAACTCAGTTTTCACACTCTATGCTTAGTGCCCTTTCTTAGGCTACCTCTGAAATGAACCTGGTAGAGCATCCCACACAAACGAATGCTCCACATGCGGGTTTCACATGCCACCAACTCCACATTCACAGGCAATTTCAGCGCCACAGCCGTTTTCAGATAGCCCTCAATGCAAAGGCTCTAGACGCAAATATTGGTGTGAGAGCTAATTCAATCAAGGAAACACTGCATGTTGGTGAAGGGCATATTGAAGAAGGATCAGCCGAGTGGTTCTTGTGGGAGAACAACTCCATTTGGCTCACTAACTTCACACACCATCAGGCTTCCAAGCAGCTCTCAAGGAAACTCAGTTTTCACACTCTATGCTTAGTGCCCTTTGAGTGCATTATCTAGGAATGAACCTGGTAGAGCATCCCACACAAACGAATGCTCCACATGCGGGTTTCACATGCCACCAACTCCACATTCACAGGCAACTTCAGCGCCACAGCCGTTTTCAGATAGCCCTCAATGCAAAGGCTCTAGACGCAAATATTGGTGTGAGAGCTAATTCAATCAAGGAAACACTGCATGTTGGTGAAGGGCATATTGAAGAAGGATCAGCCGAGTGGTTCTTGTGGGAGAACCACTCCATTTGGCTCACTAACTTCACACACCATCAGGCTTCCAAGCAGCTCTCAAGGAAACTCAGTTTTCACACTCTATGCTTAGTGCCCTTTCTTTGGCTACGACTGAAATGAACCTGGTAGAGCATCCCACACAAACGAATGCTCCACATGCGGGTTTCACATGCCACCAACTCCACATTCGCAGGCAACTTCAGCGCCACAGCCGTTTTCAGATAGCCCTCAATGCAAAGGCTCTAGACGCAAATATAGGTGTGAGAGCTAATTCAATCAAGGAAACACTGCATGTTGGTGAAGGGCATATTGAAGAAGGATCAGCCGAGTGGTTCTTGTGGGAGAACAACTCCATTTGGCTCACTAACTTCACACACCATCAGGCTTCCAAGCAGCTCTCAAGGAAACTCAGTTTTCACACTCTATGCTTAGTGCCCTTTGTGTGCCTAGGACTGAAATGAACCTGGTAGAGCATCCCACACAAACGAATGCTCCACATGCGGGTTTCACATGCCACCAACTCCACATTCACAGGCAACATCAGCGCCACAGCCGTTTTCAGATAGCCCTCAATGCAAAGGCTCTAGACGCAAATATTGGTGTGAGAGCTAATTCAATCAAGGAAACACTGCATGTTGGTGAAGGGCATATTGAAGAAGGATCAGCCGAGTGGTTCTTGTGGGAGAACAACTCCATTTGGCTCACTAACTTCACACACCATCAGGCTTCCAAGCAGCTCTCAAGGAAACTCAGTTTTCACACTCTATGCTTAGTGCCCTTTGAGTGCATTATCTAGGAATGAACCTGGTAGAGCATCCCACACAAACGAATGCTCCACATGCGGGTTTCACATGCCACCAACTCCACATTCACAGGCAACTTCAGCGCCACAGCCGTTTTCAGATAGCCCTCAATGCAAAGGCTCTAGACGCAAATATTGGTGTGAGAGCTAATTCAATCAAGGAAACACTGCATGTTGGTGAAGGGCATATTGAAGAAGGATCAGCCGAGTGGTTCTTGTGGGAGAACAACTCCATTTGGCTCACTAACTTCACACACCATCAGGCTTCCAAGCAGCTCTCAAGGAAACTCAGTTTTCACACTCTATGCTTAGTGCCCTTTGAGTGCATTATCTAGGAATGAACCTGGTAGAGCATCCCACACAAACGAATGCTCCACATGCGGGTTTCACATGCCACCAACTCCACATTCACAGGCAACTTCAGCGCCACAGCCGTTTTCAGATAGCCCTCAATGCAAAGGCTCTAGACGCAAATATTGGTGTGAGAGCTAATTCAATCAAGGAAACACTGCATGTTGGTGAAGGGCATATTGAAGAAGGATCAGCCGAGTGGTTCTTGTGGGAGAACAACTCCATTTGGCTCACTAACTTCACACACCATCAGGCTTCCAAGCAGCTCTCAAGGAAACTCAGTTTTTACACTATATGCTTAGTGCCCTTTGTGTGCCTAGGACTGAAATGAAGCTTGGTAGAGCATCCCACACAAACGAATGCTCCACATGCGGGTTTCACATGCCACCATCTCCACATTCGCAGGCAACTTCAGCGCCACAGCCGTTTTCAGATAGCCCTCAAAGCAAAGGCTCTAGACGCAAATATTGGTGTGAGAGCTAATTCAATCAAGGAAACACTGCATGTTGGTGAAGGGCATATTGAAGAAGGATCAGCCAAGTGGTTCTTGTGGGAGAACAACTCCATTTGGCTCACTAACTTCACACACCATCAGGCTTCCAAGCAGCTCTCAAGGAAACTCAGTTTTCACACTCTATGCTTAGTGCCCTTTCTTAGGCTACCTCTGAAATGAACCTGGTAGAGCATCCCACACAAACGAATGCTCCACATGCGGGTTTCACATGCCACCAACTCCACATTCACAGGCAACTTCAGCGCCACAGCCGTTTTCAGATAGCCCTCAATGCAAAGGCTCTAGACGCAAATATTGTTGTGAGAGCTAATTCAATCAAGGAAACACTGCATGTTGGTGAAGGGCATATTGAAGAAGGATCAGCCGAGTGGTTCTTGTGGGAGAACAACTCCATTTGGCTCACTAACTTCACACACCATCAGGCTTCCAAGCAGCTCTCAAGGAAACTCAGTTTTCACACTCTATGCTTAGTGCCCTTTCTTTGGCTACGACTGAAATGAACCTGGTAGAGCATCCCACACAAACGAATGCTCCACATGCGGGTTTCACATGCCACCAACTCCACATTCACAGGCAACTTCAGCGCCACAGCCGTTTTCAGATAGCCCTCAATGCAAAGGCTCTAGACGCAAATATAGGTGTGAGAGCTAATTCAATCAAGGAAACACTGCATGTTGGTGAAGGGCATATTGAAGAAGGATCAGCCGAGTGGTTCTTGTGGGAGAACAACTCCATTTGGCTCACTAACTTCACACACCATCAGGCTTCCAAGCAGCTCTCAAGGAAACTCAGTTTTCACACTCTATGCTTAGTGCCCTTTGAGTGCATTATCTAGGAATGAACCTGGTAGAGCATCCCACACAAACGAATGCTCCACATGCGGGTTTCACATGCCACCAACTCCACATTCACAGGCAACTTCAGCGCCACAGCCGTTTTCAGATAGCCCTCAATGCAAAGGCTCTAGACGCAAATATTGGTGTGAGAGCTAATTCAATCAAGGAAACACTGCATGTTGGTGAAGGGCATATTGAAGAAGGATCAGCCGAGTGGTTCTTGTGGGAGAACAACTCCATTTGGCTCACTAACTTCACACACCATCAGGCTTCCAAGCAGCTCTCAAGGAAACTCAGTTTTTACACTATATGCTTAGTGCCCTTTGTGTGCCTAGGACTGAAATGAAGCTTGGTAGAGCATCCCACACAAACGAATGCTCCACATGCGGGTTTCACATGCCACCAACTCCACATTCGCAGGCAACTTCAGCGCCACAGCCGTTTTCAGATAGCCCTCAAAGCAAAGGCTCTAGACGCAAATATTGGTGTGAGAGCTAATTCAATCAAGGAAACACTGCATGTTGGTGAAGGGCATATTGAAGAAGGATCAGCCAAGTGGTTCTTGTGGGAGAACAACTCCATTTGGCTCACTAACTTCACACACCATCAGGCTTCCAAGCAGCTCTCAAGGAAACTCAGTTTTCACACTCTATGCTTAGTGCCCTTTCTTTGGCTACCTCTGAAATGAACCTGGTAGAGCATCCCACACAAACGAATGCTCCACATGCGGGTTTCACATGCCACCAACTCCACATTCACAGGCAACTTCAGCGCCACAGCCGTTTTCAGATAGCCCTCAATGCAAAGGCTCTAGACGCAAATATTGGTGTGAGAGCTAATTCAATCAAGGAAACACTGCATGTTGGTGAAGGGCATATTGAAGAAGGATCAGCCGAGTGGTTCTTGTGGGAGAACAACTCCATTTGGCTCACTAACTTCACACACCATCAGGCTTCCAAGCAGCTCTCAAGGAAACTCAGTTTTCACACTCTATGCTTAGTGCCCTTTCTTTGGCTACAACTGAAATGAACCTGGTAGAGCATCCCACACAAACGAATGCTCCACATGCGGGTTTCACATGCCACCAACTCCACATTCACAGGCAACTTCAGCGCCACAGCCGTTTTCAGATAGCCCTCAATGCAAAGGCTCTAGACGCAAATATTGGTGTGAGAGCTAATTCAATCAAGGAAACACTGCATATTGGTGAAGGGCATATTGAAGAAGGATCAGCCGAGTGGTTCTTGTGGGAGAACAACTCCATTTGGCTCACTAACTTCACACACCATCAGGCTTCCAAGGAGCTCTCAAGGAAACTCAGGTTTCACACTCTATGCTTAGTGCTCTTTGAGTGCATTATCTAGGAATGAACCTGGTAGAGCATCCCACACAAACGAATGCTCCACATGCGGGTTTCACATGCCACCAACTCCACATTCACAGGCAACTTCAGCGCCACAGCCGTTTTCAGATAGCCCTCAATGCAAAGGCTCTAGACGCAAATATTGGTGTGA
Organism: Ochotona princeps; assembly: GCF_030435755.1. Lineage (NCBI taxonomy): Eukaryota > Metazoa > Chordata > Mammalia > Lagomorpha > Ochotonidae > Ochotona > Ochotona princeps. Next base: position 45,206 of record NW_026699947.1, on the reverse strand, counting down.
GAGCTAATTCAATCAAGGAAACACTGCATGTTGGTGAAGGGCATATTGAAGAATGATCAGCCAAGTGGTTCTTGTGGGAGAACAACTCCATTTGGCTCACTAACTTCACACACCATCAGGCTTCCAAGCAGCTCTCAAGGAAACTCAGTTTTCACACTCTATGCTTAGTGCCCTTTGAGTGCATTATCTAGGAATGAACCTGGTAGAGCATCCCACACAAACGAATGCTCCACATGCGGGTTTCACATGCCACCAACTCCACATTCACAGGCAACTTCAGCGCCACAGCCATTTTCAGATAGCCCTCAATGCAAAGGCTCTAGACGCAAATATTGGTGTGAGAGCTAATTCAATCAAGGAAACACTGCATGTTGGTGAAGGGCATATTGAAGAAGGATCAGCCGAGTGGTTCTTGTGGGAGAACAACTCCATTTGGCTCACTAACTTCACACACCATCAGGCTTCCAAGCAGCTCTCAAGGAAACTCAGTTTTCACACTCTATGCTTAGTGCCCTTTGAGTGCATTATCTAGGAATGAACCTGGTAGAGCATCCCACACAAACGAATGCTCCACATGCGGGTTTCAAATGCCACCAACTCCACATTCACAGGCAACTTCAGCGCCACAGCCATTTTCAGATAGCCCTCAATGCAAAGGCTCTAGACGCAAATATTGGTGTGAGAGCTAATTCAATCAAGGAAACACTGCATGTTGGTGAAGGGCATATTGAAGAAGGATCAGCCGAGTGGTTCTTGTGGGAGAACAACTCCATTTGGCTCACTAACTTCACACACCATCAGGCTTCCAAGCAGCTCTCAAGGAAACTCAGTTTTCACACTCTATGCTTAGTGCCCTTTCTTTGGCTACAACTGAAATGAACCTGGTAGAGCATCCCACACAAACGAATGCTCCACATGCGGGTTTCACATGCCACCAACTCCACATTCACAGGCAACTTCAGCGCCACAGCCGTTTTCAGATAGCCCTCAATGCAAAGGCTCTAGACGCAAATATAGGTGTGAGAGCTAATTCAATCAAGGAAACACTGCATGTTGGTGAAGGGCATATTGAAGAAGGATCAGCCGAGTGGTTCTTGTGGGAGAACAACTCCATTTGGCTCACTAACTTCACACACCATCAGGCTTCCAAGCAGCTCTCAAGGAAACTCAGTTTTCACACTCTATGCTTAGTGCCCTTTGTGTGCCTAGGACTGAAATGAACCTGGTAGAGCATCCCACACAAACGAATGCTCCACATGCGGGTTTCACATGCCACCAACTCCACATTCACAGGCAACTTCAGCGCCACAGCCGTTTTCAGATAGCCCTCAATGCAAAGGCTCTAGACGCAAATATTGGTGTGAGAGCTAATTCAATCAAGGAAACACTGCATGTTGGTGAAGGGCATATTGAAGAAGGATCAGCCGAGTGGTTCTTGTGGGAGAACAACTCCATTTGGCTCACTAACTTCACACACCATCAGGCTTCCAAGCAGCTCTCAAGGAAACTCAGTTTTTACACTATATGCTTAGTGCCCTTTGTGTGCCTAGGACTGAAATGAAGCTTGGTAGAGCATCCCACACAAACGAATGCTCCACATGCGGGTTTCACATGCCACCATCTCCACATTCGCAGGCAACTTCAGCGCCACAGCCGTTTTCAGATAGCCCTCAAAGCAAAGGCTCTAGACGCAAATATTGGTGTGAGAGCTAATTCAATCAAGGAAACACTGCATGTTGGTGAAGGGCATATTGAAGAAGGATCAGCCAAGTGGTTCTTGTGGGAGAACAACTCCATTTGGCTCACTAACTTCACACACCATCAGGCTTCCAAGCAGCTCTCAAGGAAACTCAGTTTTCACACTCTATGCTTAGTGCCCTTTCTTAGGCTACCTCTGAAATGAACCTGGTAGAGCATCCCACACAAACGAATGCTCCACATGCGGGTTTCACATGCCACCAACTCCACATTCACAGGCAACTTCAGCGCCACAGCCGTTTTCAGATAGCCCTCAATGCAAAGGCTCTAGACGCAAATATTGTTGTGAGAGCTAATTCAATCAAGGAAACACTGCATGTTGGTGAAGGGCATATTGAAGAAGGATCAGCCGAGTGGTTCTTGTGGGAGAACAACTCCATTTGGCTCACTAACTTCACACACCATCAGGCTTCCAAGCAGCTCTCAAGGAAACTCAGTTTTCACACTCTATGCTTAGTGCCCTTTCTTTGGCTACGACTGAAATGAACCTGGTAGAGCATCCCACACAAACGAATGCTCCACATGCGGGTTTCACATGCCACCAACTCCACATTCACAGGCAACTTCAGCGCCACAGCCGTTTTCAGATAGCCCTCAATGCAAAGGCTCTAGACGCAAATATAGGTGTGAGAGCTAATTCAATCAAGGAAACACTGCATGTTGGTGAAGGGCATATTGAAGAAGGATCAGCCGAGTGGTTCTTGTGGGAGAACAACTCCATTTGGCTCACTAACTTCACACACCATCAGGCTTCCAAGCAGCTCTCAAGGAAACTCAGTTTTCACACTCTATGCTTAGTGCCCTTTGAGTGCATTATCTAGGAATGAACCTGGTAGAGCATCCCACACAAACGAATGCTCCACATGCGGGTTTCACATGCCACCAACTCCACATTCACAGGCAACTTCAGCGCCACAGCCGTTTTCAGATAGCCCTCAATGCAAAGGCTCTAGACGCAAATATTGGTGTGAGAGCTAATTCAATCAAGGAAACACTGCATGTTGGTGAAGGGCATATTGAAGAAGGATCAGCCGAGTGGTTCTTGTGGGAGAACAACTCCATTTGGCTCACTAACTTCACACACCATCAGGCTTCCAAGCAGCTCTCAAGGAAACTCAGTTTTTACACTATATGCTTAGTGCCCTTTGTGTGCCTAGGACTGAAATGAAGCTTGGTAGAGCATCCCACACAAACGAATGCTCCACATGCGGGTTTCACATGCCACCAACTCCACATTCGCAGGCAACTTCAGCGCCACAGCCGTTTTCAGATAGCCCTCAAAGCAAAGGCTCTAGACGCAAATATTGGTGTGAGAGCTAATTCAATCAAGGAAACACTGCATGTTGGTGAAGGGCATATTGAAGAAGGATCAGCCAAGTGGTTCTTGTGGGAGAACAACTCCATTTGGCTCACTAACTTCACACACCATCAGGCTTCCAAGCAGCTCTCAAGGAAACTCAGTTTTCACACTCTATGCTTAGTGCCCTTTCTTTGGCTACCTCTGAAATGAACCTGGTAGAGCATCCCACACAAACGAATGCTCCACATGCGGGTTTCACATGCCACCAACTCCACATTCACAGGCAACTTCAGCGCCACAGCCGTTTTCAGATAGCCCTCAATGCAAAGGCTCTAGACGCAAATATTGGTGTGAGAGCTAATTCAATCAAGGAAACACTGCATGTTGGTGAAGGGCATATTGAAGAAGGATCAGCCGAGTGGTTCTTGTGGGAGAACAACTCCATTTGGCTCACTAACTTCACACACCATCAGGCTTCCAAGCAGCTCTCAAGGAAACTCAGTTTTCACACTCTATGCTTAGTGCCCTTTCTTTGGCTACAACTGAAATGAACCTGGTAGAGCATCCCACACAAACGAATGCTCCACATGCGGGTTTCACATGCCACCAACTCCACATTCACAGGCAACTTCAGCGCCACAGCCGTTTTCAGATAGCCCTCAAAGCAAAGGCTCTAGACGCAAATATTGGTGTGAGAGCTAATTCAATCAAGGAAACACTGCATATTGGTGAAGGGCATATTGAAGAAGGATCAGCCGAGTGGTTCTTGTGGGAGAACAACTCCATTTGGCTCACTAACTTCACACACCATCAGGCTTCCAAGGAGCTCTCAAGGAAACTCAGGTTTCACACTCTATGCTTAGTGCTCTTTGAGTGCATTATCTAGGAATGAACCTGGTAGAGCATCCCACACAAACGAATGCTCCACATGCGGGTTTCACATGCCACCAACTCCACATTCACAGGCAACTTCAGCGCCACAGCCGTTTTCAGATAGCCCTCAATGCAAAGGCTCTAGACGCAAATATTGGTGTGAGAGCTAATTCAATCAAGGAAACACTGCATGTTGGTGAAGGGCATATTGAAGAATGATCAGCCAAGTGGTTCTTGTGGGAGAACAACTCCATTTGGCTCACTAACTTCACACACCATCAGGCTTCCAAGCAGCTCTCAAGGAAACTCAGTTTTCACACTCTATGCTTAGTGCCCTTTGAGTGCATTATCTAGGAATGAACCTGGTAGAGCATCCCACACAAACGAATGCTCCACATGCGGGTTTCACATGCCACCAACTCCACATTCACAGGCAACTTCAGCGCCACAGCCATTTTCAGATAGCCCTCAATGCAAAGGCTCTAGACGCAAATATTGGTGTGAGAGCTAATTCAATCAAGGAAACACTGCATGTTGGTGAAGGGCATATTGAAGAAGGATCAGCCGAGTGGTTCTTGTGGGAGAACAACTCCATTTGGCTCACTAACTTCACACACCATCAGGCTTCCAAGCAGCTCTCAAGGAAACTCAGTTTTCACACTCTATGCTTAGTGCCCTTTGAGTGCATTATCTAGGAATGAACCTGGTAGAGCATCCCACACAAACGAATGCTCCACATGCGGGTTTCAAATGCCACCAACTCCACATTCACAGGCAACTTCAGCGCCACAGCCATTTTCAGATAGCCCTCAATGCAAAGGCTCTAGACGCAAATATTGGTGTGAGAGCTAATTCAATCAAGGAAACACTGCATGTTGGTGAAGGGCATATTGAAGAAGGATCAGCCGAGTGGTTCTTGTGGGAGAACAACTCCATTTGGCTCACTAACTTCACACACCATCAGGCTTCCAAGCAGCTCTCAAGGAAACTCAGTTTTCACACTCTATGCTTAGTGCCCTTTCATTGGCTACAACTGAAATGAACCTGGTAGAGCATCCCACACAAACGAATGCTCCACATGCGGGTTTCACATGCCACCAACTCCACATTCACAGGCAACTTCAGCGCCACAGCCGTTTTCAGATAGCCCTCAATGCAAAGGCTCTAGACGCAAATATAGGTGTGAGAGCTAATTCAATCAAGGAAACACTGCATGTTGGTGAAGGGCATATTGAAGAAGGATCAGCCGAGTGGTTCTTGTGGGAGAACAACTCCATTTGGCTCACTAACTTCACACACCATCAGGCTTCCAAGCAGCTCTCAAGGAAACTCAGTTTTCACACTCTATGCTTAGTGCCCTTTGTGTGCCTAGGACTGAAATGAACCTGGTAGAGCATCCCACACAAACGAATGCTCCACATGCGGGTTTCACATGCCACCAACTCCACATTCACAGGCAACTTCAGCGCCACAGCCGTTTTCAGATAGCCCTCAATGCAAAGGCTCTAGACGCAAATATTGGTGTGAGAGCTAATTCAATCAAGGAAACACTGCATGTTGGTGAAGGGCATATTGAAGAAGGATCAGCCAAGTGGTTCTTGTGGGAGAACAACTCCATTTGGCTCACTAACTTCACACACCATCAGGCTTCCAAGCAGCTCTCAAGGAAACTCAGTTTTCACACTCTATGCTTAGTGCCCTTTGAGTGCATTATCTAGGAATGAACCTGGTAGAGCATCCCACACAAACGAATGCTCCACATGCGGGTTTCACATGCCACCAACTCCACATTCACAGGCAACTTCAGCGCCACAGCCGTTTTCAGATAGCCCTCAATGCAAAGGCTCTAGACGCAAATATTGGTGTGAGAGCTAATTCAATCAAGGAAACACTGCATGTTGGTGAAGGGCATATTGAAGAAGGATCAGCCGAGTGGTTCTTGTGGGAGAACAACTCCATTTGGCTCACTAACTTCACACACCATCAGGCTTCCAAGCAGCTCTCAAGGAAACTCAGTTTTCACACTCTATGCTTAGTGCCCTTTGAGTGCATTATCTAGGAATGAACCTGGTAGAGCATCCCACACAAACGAATGCTCCACATGCGGGTTTCACATGCCACCAACTCCACATTCACAGGCAACTTCAGCGCCACAGCCGTTTTCAGATAGCCCTCAATGCAAAGGCTCTAGACGCAAATATTGGTGTGAGAGCTAATTCAATCAAGGAAACACTGCATGTTGGTGAAGGGCATATTGAAGAAGGATCAGCCGAGTGGTTCTTGTGGGAGAACAACTCCATTTGGCTCACTAACTTCACACACCATCAGGCTTCAAAGCAGCTCTCAAGGAAACTCAGTTTTTACACTATATGCTTAGTGCCCTTTGTGTGCCTAGGACTGAAATGAAGCTTGGTAGAGCATCCCACACAAACGAATGCTCCACATGCGGGTTTCACATGCCACCAACTCCACATTCACAGGCAACTTCAGCGCCACAGCCGTTTTCAGATAGCCCTCAAAGCAAAGGCTCTAGACGCAAATATTGGTGTGAGAGCTAATTCAATCAAGGAAACACTGCATGTTGGTGAAGGGCATATTGAAGAAGGATCAGCCAAGTGGTTCTTGTGGGAGAACAACTCCATTTGGCTCACTAACTTCACACACCATCAGGCTTCCAAGCAGCTCTCAAGGAAACTCAGTTTTCACACTCTATGCTTAGTGCCCTTTCTTAGGCTACCTCTGAAATGAACCTGGTAGAGCATCCCACACAAACGAATGCTCCACATGCGGGTTTCACATGCCACCAACTCCACATTCACAGGCAACTTCAGCGCCACAGCCGTTTTCAGATAGCCCTCAATGCAAAGGCTCTAGACGCAAATATTGGTGTGAGAGCTAATTCAATCAAGGAAACACTGCATGTTGGTGAAGGGCATATTGAAGAAGGATCAGCCGAGTGGTTCTTGTGGGAGAACAACTCCATTTGGCTCACTAACTTCACACACCATCAGGCTTCCAAGCAGCTCTCAAGGAAACTCAGTTTTCACACTCTATGCTTAGTGCCCTTTCTTTGGCTACAACTGAAATGAACCTGGTAGAGCATCCCACACAAACGAATGCTCCACATGCGGGTTTCACATGCCACCAACTCCACATTCACAGGCAACTTCAGCGCCACAGCCGTTTTCAGATAGCCCTCAATGCAAAGGCTCTAGACGCAAATATTGGTGTGAGAGCTAATTCAATCAAGGAAACACTGCATGTTGGTGAAGGGCATATTGAAGAAGGATCAGCCGAGTGGTTCTTGTGGGAGAACAACTCCATTTGGCTCACTAACTTCACACACCATCAGGCTTCCAAGCAGCTCTCAAGGAAACTCAGTTTTCACACTCTATGCTTAGTGCCCTTTGAGTGCATTATCTAGGAATGAACCTGGTAGAGCATCCCACACAAACGAATGCTCCACATGCGGGTTTCACATGCCACCAACTCCACATTCACAGGCAACTTCAGCGCCACAGCCGTTTTCAGATAGCCCTCAATGCAAAGGCTCTAGACGCAAATATTGGTGTGAGAGCTAATTCAATCAAGGAAACACTGCATGTTGGTGAAGGGCATATTGAAGAAGGATCAGCCGAGTGGTTCTTGTGGGAGAACAACTCCATTTGGCTCACTAACTTCACACACCATCAGGCTTCCAAGCAGCTCTCAAGGAAACTCAGTTTTCACACTCTATGCTTAGTGCCCTTTCTTTGGCTACGACTGAAATGAACCTGGTAGAGCATCCCACACAAACGAATGCTCCACATGCGGGTTTCACATGCCACCAACTCCACATTCACAGGCAACTTCAGCGCCACAGCCGTTTTCAGATAGCCCTCAATGCAAAGGCTCTAGACGCAAATATAGGTGTGAGAGCTAATTCAATCAAGGAAACACTGCATGTTGGTGAAGGGCATATTGAAGAAGGATCAGCCGAGTGGTTCTTGTGGGAGAACAACTCCATTTGGCTCACTAACTTCACACACCATCAGGCTTCCAAGCAGCTCTCAAGGAAACTCAGTTTTCACACTCTATGCTTAGTGCCCTTTGAGTGCATTATCTAGGAATGAACCTGGTAGAGCATCCCACACAAACGAATGCTCCACATGCGGGTTTCACATGCCACCAACTCCACATTCACAGGCAACTTCAGCGCCACAGCCGTTTTCAGATAGTCCTCAATGCAAAGGCTCTAGACGCAAATATTGGTGTGAGAGCTAATTCAATCAAGGAAACACTGCATGTTGGTGAAGGGCATATTGAAGAAGGATCAGCCGAGTGGTTCTTGTGGGAGAACAACTCCATTTGGCTCACTAACTTCACACACCATCAGGCTTCCAAGCAGCTCTCAAGGAAACTCAGTTTTTACACTATATGCTTAGTGCCCTTTGTGTGCCTAGGACTGAAATGAAGCTTGGTAGAGCATCCCACACAAACGAATGCTCCACATGCGGGTTTCACATGCCACCAACTCCACATTCGCAGGCAACTTCAGCGCCACAGCCGTTTTCAGATAGCCCTCAAAGCAAAGGCTCTAGACGCAAATATTGGTGTGAGAGCTAATTCAATCAAGGAAACACTGCATGTTGGTGAAGGGCATATTGAAGAAGGATCAGCCAAGTGGTTCTTGTGGGAGAACAACTCCATTTGGCTCACTAACTTCACACACCATCAGGCTTCCAAGCAGCTCTCAAGGAAACTCAGTTTTCACACTCTATGCTTAGTGCCCTTTCTTTGGCTACCTCTGAAATGAACCTGGTAGAGCATCCCACACAAACGAATGCTCCACATGCGGGTTTCACATGCCACCAACTCCACATTCACAGGCAACTTCAGCGCCACAGCCGTTTTCAGATAGCCCTCAATGCAAAGGCTCTAGACGCAAATATTGGTGTGAGAGCTAATTCAATCAAGGAAACACTGCATGTTGGTGAAGGGCATATTGAAGAAGGATCAGCCGAGTGGTTCTTGTGGGAGAACAACTCCATTTGGCTCACTAACTTCACACACCATCAGGCTTCCAAGCAGCTCTCAAGGAAACTCAGTTTTCACACTCTATGCTTAGTGCCCTTTCTTTGGCTACAACTGAAATGAACCTGGTAGAGCATCCCACACAAACGAATGCTCCACATGCGGGTTTCACATGCCACCAACTCCACATTCACAGGCAACTTCAGCGCCACAGCCGTTTTCAGATAGCCCTCAAAGCAAAGGCTCTAGACGCAAATATTGGTGTGAGAGCTAATTCAATCAAGGAAACACTGCATATTGGTGAAGGGCATATTGAAGAAGGATCAGCCGAGTGGTTCTTGTGGGAGAACAACTCCATTTGGCTCACTAACTTCACACACCATCAGGCTTCCAAGGAGCTCTCAAGGAAACTCAGGTTTCACACTCTATGCTTAGTGCTCTTTGAGTGCATTATCTAGGAATGAACCTGGTAGAGCATCCCACACAAACGAATGCTCCACATGCGGGTTTCACATGCCACCAACTCCACATTCACAGGCAACTTCAGCGCCACAGCCGTTTTCAGATAGCCCTCAATGCAAAGGCTCTAGACGCAAATATTGGTGTGAGAGCTAATTCAATCAAGGAAACACTGCATGTTGGTGAAGGGCATATTGAAGAATGATCAGCCAAGTGGTTCTTGTGGGAGAACAACTCCATTTGGCTCACTAACTTCACACACCATCAGGCTTCCAAGCAGCTCTCAAGGAAACTCAGTTTTCACACTCTATGCTTAGTGCCCTTTGAGTGCATTATCTAGGAATGAACCTGGTAGAGCATCCCACACAAACGAATGCTCCACATGCGGGTTTCACATGCCACCAACTCCACATTCACAGGCAACTTCAGCGCCACAGCCGTTTTCAGATAGCCCTCAATGCAAAGGCTCTAGACGCAAATATTGGTGTGAGAGCTAATTCAATCAAGGAAACACTGCATGTTGGTGAAGGGCATATTGAAGAAGGATCAGCCGAGTGGTTCTTGTGGGAGAACAACTCCATTTGGCTCACTAACTTCACACACCATCAGGCTTCCAAGCAGCTCTCAAGGAAACTCAGTTTTCACACTCTATGCTTAGTGCCCTTAGTGTGACTAGGACTGAAATGAACCTGGTAGAGCATCCCACACAAACGAATGCTCGACATGCGGGTTTCACATGCCACCAACTCCACATTCACAGGCAACTTCAGCGCCACAGCCGTTTTCAGATAGCCCTCAATGCAAAGGCTCTAGACGCAAATATTGGTGTGAAAGCTAATTCAATCAAGGAAACACTGCATGTTGGTGAAGGGCATATTGAAGAAGGATCAGCCGAGTGGTTCTTGTGGGAGAACAACTCCATTTGGCTCACTAACTTCACACACCATCAGTCTTCCAAGCAGCTCTCAAGGAAACTCAGTTTTCACACTCTATGCTTAGTGCCCTTTGTATGGCTAGGACTGAAATGAACCTGGTAGAGCATCCCACACAAACGAATGCTCCACATGCGGGTTTCACATGCCACCAACTCCACATTCACAGGCAACTTCAGCGCCAAAGCCGTTTTCAGATAGCCCTCAATGCAAAGGCTCTAGACGCAAATATTGGTGTGAGAGCTAATTCAATCAAGGAAACACTGCATGTTGGTGAAGGGCATATTGAAGAAGGATCAGCCGAGTGGTTCTTGTGGGAGAACAACTCCATTTGGCTCACTAACTTCACACACCATCAGGCTTCCAAGCAGCTCTCAAGGAAACTCAGTTTTCACACTCTATGCTTAGTGCCCTTTGAGTGCATTATCTAGGAATGAACCTGGTAGAGCATCCCACACAAACGAATGCTCCACATGCGGGTTTCACATGCCACCAACTCCACATTCACAGGCAACTTCAGCGCCACAGCCGTTTTCAGATAGCCCTCAATGCAAAGGCTCTAGACGCAAATATTGGTGTGAGAGCTAATTCAATCAAGGAAACACTGCATGTTGGTGAAGGGCATATTGAAGAAGGATCAGCCGAGTGGTTCTTGTGGGAGAACAACTCCATTTGGCTCACTAACTTCACACACCATCAGGCTTCCAAGCAGCTCTCAAGGAAACTCAGTTTTCACACTCTATGCTTAGTGCCCTTTCTTTGGCTACAACTGAAATGAACCTGGTAGAGCATCCCACACAAACGAATGCTCCACATGCGGGTTTCACATGCCACCAACTCCACATTCACAGGCAACTTCAGCGCCACAGCCGTTTTCAGATAGCCCTCAAAGCAAAGGCTCTAGACGCAAATATTGGTGTGAGAGCTAATTCAATCAAGGAAACACTGCATATTGGTGAAGGGCATATTGAAGAAGGATCAGCCGAGTGGTTCTTGTGGGAGAACAACTCCATTTGGCTCACTAACTTCACACACCATCAGGCTTCCAAGGAGCTCTCAAGGAAACTCAGGTTTCACACTCTATGCTTAGTGCTCTTTGAGTGCATTATCTAGGAATGAACCTGGTAGAGCATCCCACACAAACGAATGCTCCACATGCGGGTTTCACATGCCACCAACTCCACATTCACAGGCAACTTCAGCGCCACAGCCGTTTTCAGATAGCCCTCAATGCAAAGGCTCTAGACGCAAATATTGGTGTGAGAGCTAATTCAATCAAGGAAACACTGCATGTTGGTGAAGGGCATATTGAAGAAGGATCAGCCAAGTGGTTCTTGTGGGAGAACAACTCCATTTGGCTCACTAACTTCACACACCATCAGGCTTCCAAGCAGCTCTCAAGGAAACTCAGTTTTCACACTCTATGCTTAGTGCCCTTTGAGTGCATTATCTAGGAATGAACCTGGTAGAGCATCCCACACAAACGAATGCTCCACATGCGGGTTTCACATGCCACCAACTCCACATTCACAGGCAACTTCAGCGCCACAGCCATTTTCAGATAGCCCTCAATGCAAAGGCTCTAGACGCAAATATTGGTGTGAGAGCTAATTCAATCAAGGAAACACTGCATGTTGGTGAAGGGCATATTGAAGAAGGATCAGCCGAGTGGTTCTTGTGGGAGAACAACTCCATTTGGCTCACTAACTTCACACACCATCAGGCTTCCAAGCAGCTCTCAAGGAAACTCAGTTTTCACACTCTATGCTTAGTGCCCTTTGAGTGCATTATCTAGGAATGAACCTGGTAGAGCATCCCACACAAACGAATGCTCCACATGCGGGTTTCAAATGCCACCAACTCCACATTCACAGGCAACTTCAGCGCCACAGCCATTTTCAGATAGCCCTCAATGCAAAGGCTCTAGACGCAAATATTGGTGTGAGAGCTAATTCAATCAAGGAAACACTGCATGTTGGTGAAGGGCATATTGAAGAAGGATCAGCCGAGTGGTTCTTGTGGGAGAACAACTCCATTTGGCTCACTAACTTCACACACCATCAGGCTTCCAAGCAGCTCTCAAGGAAACTCAGTTTTCACACTCTATGCTTAGTGCCCTTTCATTGGCTACAACTGAAATGAACCTGGTAGAGCATCCCACACAAACGAATGCTCCACATGCGGGTTTCACATGCCACCAACTCCACATTCACAGGCAACTTCAGCGCCACAGCCGTTTTCAGATAGCCCTCAATGCAAAGGCTCTAGACGCAAATATAGGTGTGAGAGCTAATTCAATCAAGGAAACACTGCATGTTGGTGAAGGGCATATTGAAGAAGGATCAGCCGAGTGGTTCTTGTGGGAGAACAACTCCATTTGGCTCACTAACTTCACACACCATCAGGCTTCCAAGCAGCTCTCAAGGAAACTCAGTTTTCACACTCTATGCTTAGTGCCCTTTGTGTGCCTAGGACTGAAATGAACCTGGTAGAGCATCCCACACAAACGAATGCTCCACATGCGGGTTTCACATGCCACCAACTCCACATTCACAGGCAACTTCAGCGCCACAGCCGTTTTCAGATAGCCCTCAATGCAAAGGCTCTAGACGCAAATATTGGTGTGAGAGCTAATTCAATCAAGGAAACACTGCATGTTGGTGAAGGGCATATTGAAGAAGGATCAGCCAAGTGGTTCTTGTGGGAGAACAACTCCATTTGGCTCACTAACTTCACACACCATCAGGCTTCCAAGCAGCTCTCAAGGAAACTCAGTTTTCACACTCTATGCTTAGTGCCCTTTGAGTGCATTATCTAGGAATGAACCTGGTAGAGCATCCCACACAAACGAATGCTCCACATGCGGGTTTCACATGCCACCAACTCCACATTCACAGGCAACTTCAGCGCCACAGCCGTTTTCAGATAGCCCTCAATGCAAAGGCTCTAGACGCAAATATTGGTGTGAGAGCTAATTCAATCAAGGAAACACTGCATGTTGGTGAAGGGCATATTGAAGAAGGATCAGCCGAGTGGTTCTTGTGGGAGAACAACTCCATTTGGCTCACTAACTTCACACACCATCAGGCTTCCAAGCAGCTCTCAAGGAAACTCAGTTTTCACACTCTATGCTTAGTGCCCTTTGAGTGCATTATCTAGGAATGAACCTGGTAGAGCATCCCACACAAACGAATGCTCCACATGCGGGTTTCACATGCCACCAACTCCACATTCACAGGCAACTTCAGCGCCACAGCCGTTTTCAGATAGCCCTCAATGCAAAGGCTCTAGACGCAAATATTGGTGTGAGAGCTAATTCAATCAAGGAAACACTGCATGTTGGTGAAGGGCATATTGAAGAAGGATCAGCCGAGTGGTTCTTGTGGGAGAACAACTCCATTTGGCTCACTAACTTCACACACCATCAGGCTTCAAAGCAGCTCTCAAGGAAACTCAGTTTTTACACTATATGCTTAGTGCCCTTTGTGTGCCTAGGACTGAAATGAAGCTTGGTAGAGCATCCCACACAAACGAATGCTCCACATGCGGGTTTCACATGCCACCAACTCCACATTCACAGGCAACTTCAGCGCCACAGCCGTTTTCAGATAGCCCTCAAAGCAAAGGCTCTAGACGCAAATATTGGTGTGAGAGCTAATTCAATCAAGGAAACACTGCATGTTGGTGAAGGGCATATTGAAGAAGGATCAGCCAAGTGGTTCTTGTGGGAGAACAACTCCATTTGGCTCACTAACTTCACACACCATCAGGCTTCCAAGCAGCTCTCAAGGAAACTCAGTTTTCACACTCTATGCTTAGTGCCCTTTCTTAGGCTACCTCTGAAATGAACCTGGTAGAGCATCCCACACAAACGAATGCTCCACATGCGGGTTTCACATGCCACCAACTCCACATTCACAGGCAACTTCAGCGCCACAGCCGTTTTCAGATAGCCCTCAATGCAAAGGCTCTAGACGCAAATATTGGTGTGAGAGCTAATTCAATCAAGGAAACACTGCATGTTGGTGAAGGGCATATTGAAGAAGGATCAGCCGAGTGGTTCTTGTGGGAGAACAACTCCATTTGGCTCACTAACTTCACACACCATCAGGCTTCCAAGCAGCTCTCAAGGAAACTCAGTTTTCACACTCTATGCTTAGTGCCCTTTCTTTGGCTACAACTGAAATGAACCTGGTAGAGCATCCCACACAAACGAATGCTCCACATGCGGGTTTCACATGCCACCAACTCCACATTCACAGGCAACTTCAGCGCGACAGCCGTTTTCAGATAGCCCTCAATGCAAAGGCTCTAGACGCAAATATTGGTGTGAGAGCTAGAAACACTGCATGTTGGTGAAGGGCATATTGAAGAAGGATCAGCCGAGTGGTTCTTGTGGGAGAACAACTCCAATTTGGCTCACTAACTTCACACACCATCAGGCTTCCAAGCAGCTCTCAAGGAAACTCAGTTTTCACACTCTATGCTTAGTGCCCTTTGAGTGCATTATCTAGGAATGAACCTGGTAGAGCATCCCAACACAAAACGAATGCTCCACATGCGGGTTTCACATGCCACCCAACTCCACATTCACAGGCAACTTCAGCGCCACAGCCGTTTTCAGATAGTCCTCAATGCAAAGGCTCTAGACGCAAATATTGGTGTGAGAGCTAATTCAATCAAGGAAACACTGCATGTTGGTGAAGGGCATATTGAAGAAGGATCAGCCGAGTGGTTCTTGTGGGAGAACAACTCCATTTGGCTCACTAACTTCACACACCATCAGGCTTCCAAGCAGCTCTCAAGGAAACTCAGTTTTTACACTATATGCTTAGTGCCCTTTGTGTGCCTAGGACTGAAATGAAGCTTGGTAGAGCATCCCACACAAACGAATGCTCCACATGCGGGTTTCACATGCCACCAACTCCACATTCGCAGGCAACTTCAGCGCCACAGCCGTTTTCAGATAGCCCTCAATGCAAAGGCCTCTAGACGCAAATATTGGTGTGAGAGCTAATTCAATCAAGGAAACACTGCATGTTGGTGAAGGGCATATTGAAGAAGGATCAGCCAAGTGGTTCTTGTGGGAGAACAACTCCATTTGGCTCACTAACTTCACACACACCATCAGGCTTCCAAGCAGCTCTCAAGGAAACTCAGTTTTCACACTCTATGCTTAGTGCCCTTTCTTTGGCTACCTCTGAAATGAACCTGGTAGAGCATCCCACACAAACGAATGCTCCACATGCGGGTTTCACAATGCCACCAACTCCACATTCACAGGCAACTTCAGCGCCACAGCCGTTTTCAGATAGCCTCAATGCAAAGGCTCTAGACGCAAATATTGGTGTGAGAGCTAATTCAATCAAGGAAACACTGCATGTTGGTGAAGGGCATATTGAAGAAGGATCAGCCGAGTGGTCTTGTGGGAGAACAACTCCATTTGGCTCACTAACTTCACACACCAATCAGGCTTCCAAGCAGCTCTCAAGGAAACTCAGTTTTTCACACTCTATGCTTAGTGCCCTTTCTTGGCTACAACTGAAATGAACCTGGTAGAGCATCCCACACAAACGAATGCTCCACATGCGGGTTTCACATGCCACCAACTCCACATTCACAGGCAACTTCAGCGCCACAGCCGTTTTCAGATAGCCCTCAAAGCAAAGGCTCTAGACGCAAATATTGGTGTGAGAGCTAATTCAATCAAGGAAACACTGCATATTGGTGAAAGGGCATATTGAAGAAGGATCAGCCGAGTGGTTCTTGTGGGAGAACAACTCCATTTGGCTCACTAACTTCACACACCATCAGGCTTCCAAGGAGCTCTCAAGGAAACTCAGGTTTCACACTCTATGCTTAGTGCTCTTTGAGTGCATTATCTAGGAATGAACCTGGTAGAGCATCCCACACAAACGAATGCTCCACATGCGGGGTTTCACATGCCACCCAACTCCACATTCACAGGCAACTTCAGCGCCACAGCCGTTTTCAGATAGCCCTCAATGCAAAGGCTCTAGACGCAAATATTGGTGTGAGAGCTAATTCAATCAAGGAAACACTGCATGTTGGTGAAGGGCATATTGAAGAATGATCAGCCAAGTGGTTCTTGTGGGAGAACAACTCCATTTGGCTCACTAACTTCACACAACCATCAGGCTTCCAAGCAGCTCTCAAGGAAACTCAGTTTTCACACTCTATGCTTAGTGCCCTTTGAGTGCATTATCTAGGAATGAACCTGGTAGAGCATCCCACACAAACGAATGCTCCACATGCGGGTTTCACATGCCACCAACTCCACATTCACAGGCAACTTCAGCGCCACAGCCGTTTTCAGATAGCCCTCAATGCAAAGGCTCTAGACGCAAATATTGGTGTGAGAGCTAATTCAATCAAGGAAACACTGCATGTTGGTGAAGGGCATATTGAAGAAGGATCAGCCGAGTGGTTCTTGTGGGAGAACAACTCCATTTGGCTCACTAACTTCACACACCATCAGGCTTCCAAGCAGCTCTCAAGGAAACTCAGTTTTCACACTCTATGCTTAGTGCCCTTAGTGTGACTAGGACTGAAATGAACCTGGTAGAGCATCCCACACAAACGAATGCTCGACATGCGGGTTTCACATGCCACCAACTCCACATTCACAGGCAACTTCAGCGCCACAGCCGTTTTCAGATAGCCCTCAATGCAAAGGCTCTAGACGCAAATATTGGTG
This sequence comes from Ochotona princeps, assembly GCF_030435755.1. Lineage (NCBI taxonomy): Eukaryota > Metazoa > Chordata > Mammalia > Lagomorpha > Ochotonidae > Ochotona > Ochotona princeps. The sequence goes on along the minus strand of NW_026699947.1, from coordinate 28,153 downwards.
TGAAAGCTAATTCAATCAAGGAAACACTGCATGTTGGTGAAGGGCATATTGAAGAAGGATCAGCCGAGTGGTTCTTGTGGGAGAACAACTCCATTTGGCTCACTAACTTCACACACCATCAGGCTTCCAAGCAGCTCTCAAGGAAACTCAGTTTTCACACTCTATGCTTTGTGCCCTTTCTTTGGCTACGACTGAAATGAACCTGGTAGAGCATCCCACACAAACGAATGCTCCACATGCGGGTTTCACATGCCACCAACTCCACATTCACAGGCAACTTCAGCGCCACAGCCGTTTTCAGATAGCCCTCAATGCAAAGGCTCTAGACGCAAATATAGGTGTGAGAGCTAATTCAATCAAGGAAACACTGCATGTTGGTGAAGGGCATATTGAAGAAGGATCAGCCGAGTGGTTCTTGTGGGAGAACAACTCCATTTGGCTCACTAACTTCACACACCATCAGGGTTCCAAGCAGCTCTCAAGGAAACTCAGTTTTCACACTCTATGCTTAGTGCCCTTAGTGTGACTAGGACTGAAATGAACCTGGTAGAGCATCCCACACAAACGAATGCTCCACATGCGGGTTTCACATGCCACCAACTCCACATTCACAGGCAACTTCAGCGCCACAGCCGTTTTCAGATAGCCCTCAATGCAAAGGCTCTAGACGCAAATATTGGTGTGAGAGCTAATTCAATCAAGGAAACACTGCATGTTGGTGAAGGGCATATTGAAGAAGGATCAGCCGAGTGGTTCTTGTGGGAGAACAACTCCATTTGGCTCACTAACTTCACACACCATCAGGCTTCCAAGCAGCTCTCAAGGAAACTCAGTTTTCACACTCTATGCTTAGTGCCCTTTGAGTGCATTATCTAGGAATGAACCTGGTAGAGCATCCCACACAAACGAATGCTCCACATGCGGGTTTCACATGCCACAACTCCACATTCACAGGCAACTTCAGCGCCACAGCCATTTTCAGATAGCCCTCAATGCAAAGGCTCTAGACGCAAATATTGGTGTGAGAGCTAATTCAATCAAGGAAACACTGCATGTTGGTGAAGGGCATATTGAAGAAGGATCAGCCGAGTGGTTCTTGTGGGAGAACAACTCCATTTGGCTCACTAACTTCACACACCATCAGGCTTCCAAGCAGCTCTCAAGGAAACTCAGTTTTCACACTCTATGCTTAGCGCCCTTTGAGTGCATTATCTAGGAATGAACCTGGTAGAGCATCCCACACAAACGAATGCTCCACATGCGGGTTTCACATGCCACCAACTCCACATTCACAGGCAACTCAGCGCCACAGCCATTTTTACATAGCCCTCAATGCAAAGGCTCTAGACGCAAATATTGGTGTGAGAGCTAATTCAATCAAGAAACACTTCATGTTGGTGAAGGGCATATTGAAGAAGGATCAGCCGAGTGGTTCTTGTGGAGAACAACTCCATTTGGCTCACTAACTTCACACACCATCAGGCTTCCAAGCAGCTCTCAAGGAAACTCAGTTTTCACACTCTATGCTTAGTGCCCATTCTTTGGCTACGACTGAAATGAACCTGGTAGAGCATCCCACACAAACGAATGCTCCACATGCGGGTTTCACATGCCACCAACTCCACATTCACAGGCAACTTCAGCGCCACAGCCGTTTTCAGATAGCCCTCAATGCAAAGGGCTCTAGACGCAAATATTGGTGTGAGAGCTAATTCAATCAAGGAAACACTGCATGTTGGTGAAGGGCATATTGAAGAAGGATCTAGCAAGTGGTTCTTGTGGGAGAACAACTCCATTTGGCTCACTAACTTCACACCACCATCAGGCTTCCAAGCAGCTCTCAAGGAAACTCAGTTTTCACACTCTATGCTTAGTGCCCTTTGTGTGCCTAGGACTGAAATGAAGCTTGGTCAGCATCCCACACAAACGAATGCTCCACATGCGGGTTTCACATGCCACCAACTCCACATCACCAGGCAACTTCAGCGCCACAGCCGTTTTCAGATAGCCCTCAATGCAAAGGCTCTAGACGCAAATATTGGTGTGAGAGCTATTCAATCAAGAAACACTGCATGTTGGTGAAGGGCATATTGAAGAAGGATCAGCCGAGTGGTTCTTGTGGGAGAACAACTCCATTTGGCTCACTAACTTCACACACCATCAGGCTTCCAAGCAGCTCTCAAGGAAACTCAGTTTTCACACTCTATGCTTAGTGCCCTTTCTTTGGCTACGACTGAAATGAACCTGGTAGAGCATCCCACACAAACCGAATGCTCCACATGCGGGTTTCACATGCCACCAACTCCACACTCACAAGGCAACTTCAGCGCCACAGCCGTTTTCAGATAGCCCTCAATGCAAAGGCTCTTGACGCAAATATTGGTGTGAGAGCTAATTCAATCAAGGAAACACTGCATGTTGGTGAAGGGCATATTGAAGAAGGATCAGCCGAGTGTTCTTGTGGGAGAACAACTCCATTTGGCTCACTAACTTCACACACCATCAGGCTTCCAAGCAGCTCTCAAGGAAACTCAGTTTTCACACTCTATGCTTAGTGCCCTTTGAGTGCATTATCTAGGAATGAACCTGGTAGAGCATCCCACACAACGAATGCTCCACATGCGGGTTTCACATGCCACCAACTCCACATTCACAGCAACTTCAGAGCCACAGCCGTTTTCAGATAGCCCTCAATGCAAAGGCTCTAGACGCAAATATTGGTGTGAGAGCTAATTCAATCAAGGAAACACTGCATGTTGGTGAAGGGCATATTGAAGAAGGATCAGCCGAGTGGTTCTTGTGGGAGAACAACTCCATTTGGCTCACTAACTTCACACACCATCAGGCTTCCAAGCAGCTCTCAAGGAAACTCAGTTTTCACACTCTATGCTTAGTGCCTTTGTATGACTAGGACTTGAAATGAACCTGGTAGAGCATCCCACACAAACGAATGTTCCACATGCGGGTTTCACATGTCACCAACTCCACATTCACAGGCAACTTCAGCGCCACAGCCGTTTTCAGATAGCCCTCAATGCAAAGGCTCTAGACGCAAATATTGGTGTGAGAGCTAATTCAATCAAGGAAACACTGCAATGTTGGTGAAGGGCATATTGAAGACGGATCAGCCGAGTGGTTCTTGTGGGAGAACAACTCCATTTGGCTCACTAACTTCACACACACCATCAGGCTTCCAAGCAGCTCTCAAGGAAACTCAGTTTTCACACTCTATGCTTAGTGCCCTTTGAGTGCATTATCTAGGAATGAACCTGGTAGAGCATCCCACACAAACGAATGCTCCACAGGCAGGTTTCACATGCCACCAACTCCACATTCACAGGCAACTTCAGCGCCACAGCCGTTTTCAGATAGCCCTCAATGCAAAGGCTCTAGACGCAAATATTGGTGTGAGAGCTAATTCAATCAAGGAAACACTGCATGTTGGTGAAGGGCATATGGAAGAAGGATTAGCCGAGTGGTTCTTGTGGGAGAACAACTCCATTTGGTCTCACTAACTTCACACACCATCAGGCTTCCAAGCAGCTCTCAAGGAAACTCAGTTTTCACACTCTATGCTTAGTGCCCTTAGTGTGACTAGGACTGAAATGAACCTGGTAGAGCATCCCACACAAACGAATGCTCCACATGCGGGTTTCACATGCCACCAACTCCACATTCACAGGCAACTTCAGTGCCACAGCCGTTTTCAGATAGCCCTCAATGCAAAGGCTCTAGACGCAAATATTGGTGTGAGAGCTAATTCAATCAAGGAAACACTGCATGTTGGTGAAGGGCATATTGAAGAAGGATCAGCCAAGTGGTTCTTGTGGGAGAACAACTCCATTTGGCTCACTAACTTCACACACACCATCAGTCTTCCAAGCAGCTCTCAAGGAAACTCAGTTTTCACACTCTATGCTTAGTGCCCTTTGTATGGCTAGGACTGAAATGAACCTGGTAGAGCATCCCACACAAACGAATGCTCCACATGCGGGTTTCACATGCCACCAACTCCACCACATCACAGGCAACTTCAGCGCCAAAAGCCGTTTTCAGATAGCCCTCAATGCAAAGGCTCTAGACGCAAATATTGGTGTGAGAGCTAATTCAATCAAGGAAACACTGCATGTTGGTGAAGGGCATATGAAGAAGGATCAGCCGAGTGGTTCTTGTGGGAGAACAACTCCATTTGGCTCACTAACTTCACACACCATCAGGCTTCCAAGCAGCTCTCAAGGAAACTCAGTTTTCACACTCTATGCTTAGTGCCCTTTGAGTGCATTATCTAGGAATGAACCTGGTAGAGCATCCCACACAAACGAATGCTCCACATGCGGGTTTCACATGCCACCAACTCCACATTCACAGGCAACTTCAGCGCCACAGCCGTTTTCAGATAGCCCTCAATGCAAAGGCTCTAGACGCAAATATTGGTGTGAGAGCTAATTCAATCAAGGAAACACTGCATGTTGGTGAAGGGCATATTGAAGAAGGATCAGCCCGAGTGGTTCTTGTGGGAGAACAACTCCATTTGGCTCACTAACTTCACACACCATCAGGCTTCCAAGCAGCTCTCAAGGAAACTCAGTTTTCACACTCTATGCTTAGTGCCCTTAGTGTGACTAGGACTGAAATGAACCTGGTAGAGCATCCCACACAAACGAATGCTCCACATGCGGGTTTCACATGCCACCAACTCCACATTCACAGGCAACTTCAGCGCCACAGCCGTTTTCAGATAGCCCTCAATGCAAAGGCTCTAGACGCAAATATTGGTGTGAGAGCTAATTCAATCAAGGAAACACTGCATGTTGGTGAAGGGCATATTGAAGAAGGATCAGCCGAGTGGTTCTTGTGGGAGAACAACTCCATTTGGCTCACTAACTTCACACACCATCAGGCTTCCAAGCAGCTCTCAAGGAAACTCAGTTTTCACACTCTATGCTTAGTGCCCCTTTGAGTGCATTATCTAGGAATGAACCTGGTAGAGCATCCCACACAAACGAATGCTCCACATGCGGTTTCACATGCCACCAACTCCACATTCACAGGCAACTTCAGCGCCACAGCCGTTTTCAGATAGCCCTCAATGCAAAGGCTCTAGACGCAAATATACGTGTGAGAGCTAATTCAATCAAGGAAACACTGCATGTTGGTGAAGGGCATATGGAAGAAGGATTAGCCGAGTGGTTCTTGTGGGAGAACAACTCCATTTGGCTCACTAACTTCACACACCATCAGGCTTCCAAGCAGCTCTCAAGGAAACTCAGTTTTCACACTCTATGCTTAGTGCCCTTAGTGTGACTAGGACTGAAATGAACCTGGTAGAGCATCCCACACAAACGAATGCTCCACATGCGGGTTTCACATGCCACCAACTCCACATTCACAGGCAACTTCAGTGCCACAGCCGTTTTCAGATAGCCCTCCAATGCAAAGGCTCTAGACGCAAATATTGGTGTGAGAGCTAATTCAATCAAGGAAACACTGCATGTTGGTGAAGGGCATATTGAAGAAGATCAGCCAAGTGGTTCTTGTGGGAGAACAACTCCATTTGGCTCACTTACTTCACACACCATCAGTCTTCCAAGCAGCTCTCAAGGAAACTCAGTTTTCACACTCTATGCTTAGTGCCCTTTGTATGGCTAGGACTGAAATGAACCTGGTAGAGCATCCCACACAAACGAATGCTCCACATGCGGGTTTCACATGCCACCAACTCCACATTCACAGGCAACTTCAGCGCCAAAGCCGTTTTCAGATAGCCCTCAATGCAAAGGCTCTAGACGCAAATATTGGTGTGAGAGCTAATTCAATCAAGGAAACACTGCATGTTGGTGAAGGGCATATTGAAGAAGGATCAGCCGAGTGGTTCTTGTGGGAGAACAACTCCATTTGGCTCACTAACTTCACACACCATCAGGCTTCCCAAGCAGCTCTCAAGGAAACTCAGTTTTCACACTCTATGCTTAGTGCCCTTTGAGTGCATTATCTAGGAATGAACCTGGTAGAGCATCCCACACAAACGAATGCTCCACATGCGGGTTTCACATGCCACCAACTCCACATTCACAGGCCAACTTCAGCGCCACAGCCGTTTTCAGATAGCCCTCAATGCAAAGGCTCTAGACGCAAATATTGGTGTGAGAGCTAATTCAATCAAGGAAACACTGCATGTTGGTGAAGGGCATATTGAAGAAGGATCAGCCGAGTGGTTCTTGTGGGAGAACAACTCCATTTGGCTCACTAACTTCACACACCATCAGGCTTCCAAGCAGCTCTCAAGGAAACTCAGTTTTCACACTCTATGCTTAGTGCCCTTAGTGTGACTAGGACTGAAATGAACCTGGTAGAGCATCCCACACAAACGAATGCTCCACATGCGGGTTTCACATGCCACCAACTCCACATTCACAGGCAACCTTCAGCGCCACAGCCGTTTTCAGATAGCCCTCAATGCAAAGGCTCTAGACGCAAATATTGGTGTGAGAGCTAATTCAATCAAGGAAACACTGCATGTTGGTGAAGGGCATATTGAAGAAGGATCAGCCGAGTGGTTCTTGTGGGAGAACAACTCCATTTGGCTCACTAACTTCACACACCATCAGGCTTCCAAGCAGCTCTCAAGGAAACTCAGTTTTCACACTCTATGCTTAGTGCCCTTTGAGTGCATTATCTAGGAATGAACCTGGTAGAGCATCCACACAAACGAATGCTCCACATGCGGTTTCACATGCCACCAACTCCACATTCACAGGCAACTTCAGCGCCACAGCCGTTTTCAGATAGCCCTCAATGCAAAGGCTCTAGACGCAAATATTGGTGTGAGAGCTAATTCAATCAAGGAAACACTGCATGTTGGTGAAGGCATATGGAAGAAGGATCAGCCGAGTGGTTCTTGTGGGAGAACAACTCCATTTGGCTCACTAACTTCACACACCATCAGGCTTCCAAGCAGCTCTCAAGGAAACTCAGTTTTCACACTCTATGCTTAGTGCCCTTAGTGTGACTAGGACTGAAATGAACTGGTAGAGCATCCCACACAAACGAATGCTCCACATGCGGTTTCACATGCCACCAACTCCACATTCACAGGCAACATCAGCGCCACAGCCGTTTTCAGATAGCCCTCAATGCAAAGGCTCTAGACGCAAATATTGGTGTGAGAGCTAATTCAATCAAGGAAACACTGCATGTTGGTGAAGGGCATATTGAAGAAGGATCAGCCGAGTGGTTCTTGTGGGAGAACAACTCCATTTGGCTCACTAACTTCACACACCATCAGGCTTCCAAGCAGCTCTCAAGGAAACTCAGTTTTCACACTCTATGCTTAGTGCCCTTTGTATGGCTAGGACTGAAATGAACCTGTAGAGCATCCCACACAAACGAATGCTCCACATGCGGGTTTCACATGCCACCAACTCCACATTCACAGGCAACTTCAGCGCCACAAGCCGTTTTCAGATAGCCCTCAATGCAAAGGCTCTAGACGCAAATATTGGTGTGAGAGCTAATTCAATCAAGGAAACACTGCATGTTGGTGAAGGGCATATTGAAGAAGGATCAGTCAAGTGGTTCTTGTGGGAGAACAACTCCATTTGGCTCACTAACTTCACACACCATCAGGCTTCCAAGCAGCTCTCAAGGAAACTCAGTTTTCACACTCTATGCTTAGTGCCCTTTGAGTGCATTATCTAGGAATGAACCTGGTAGAGCATCCACACAAACGAATGCTCCACATGCGGGTTTCACATGCCACCAACTCCACATTCACAGGCAACTTCAGTGCCACAGCCGTTTTCAGATAGCCCTCAATGCAAAGGCTCTAGACGCAAATATTGGTGTGAGAGCTAATTCAATCAAGGAAACACTGCATGTTGGTGAAGGGCATATTGAAGAAGGATCAGCCGAGTGGTTCTTGTGGGAGAACAACTCCATTTGGCTCACTAACTTCACACACCATCAGGCTTCCAAGCAGCTCTCAAGGAAACTCAGTTTTCACACTCTATGCTTAGTGCCCTTTCTTTGGCTACGACTGAAATGAACCTGGTAGAGCATCCCACACAAACGAATGCTCCACATGCGGGTTTCACATGCCACCAACTCCACATTCACAGGCAACTTCAGCGCCACAGCCGTTTTCAGATAGCCCTCAATGCAAAGGCTCTAGACGCAAATATTGGTGTGAGAGCTAATTCAATCAAGGAAACACTGCATGTTGGTGAAGGGCATATTGAAGAAGGATCAGCCGAGTGGTTCTTGTGGTGAGAACAACTCCATTTGGCTCACTAACTTCACACACAATCAGGCTTCCAAGCAGCTCTCAAGGAAACTCAGTTTTCACACTCTATGCTTAGTGCCCTTTGTATGGCTAGGACTGAAATGAACCTGGTAGAGCATCCCACACAAACGAATGCTCCACATGCGGGTTTCACATGCCACCAACTCCACATTCACAGGCAACTTCAGCGCCACAGCCGTTTCAGATAGCCCTCAATGCAAAGGCTCTAGACGCAAATATTGGTGTGAGAGCTAATTCAATCAAGGAAACACTGCATGTTGGTGAAGGGCATATTGAAGAAGGATCAGCCGAGTGGTTCTTGTGGGAGAACAACTCCATTTGGCTCACTAACTTCACACACCATCAGGCTTCCAAGCAGCTCTCAAGGAAACTCAGTTTTCACACTCTATGATTAGTGCCCTTTGAGTGCATTATCTAGGAATGAACCTGGTAGAGCATCCCACACAAACGAATGCTCCACATGCGGGTTTCACATGCCACCAACTCCACATTCACAGGCAACTTCAGCGCAACAGCCATTTTCAGATAGCCCTCAATGCAAAGGCTCTAGACGCAAATATTGGTGTGAGAGCTAATTCAATCAAGGAAACACTGCATGTTGGTGAAGGGCATATTGAAGAAGGATCAGCCGAGTGGTTCTTGTGGGAGAACAACTCCATTTGGCTCACTAACTTCACACACCATCAGGCTTCCAAGCAGCTCTCAAGGAAACTCAGTTTTCACACTCTATGCTTAGCGCCCTTTGAGTGCATAATCTAGGAATGATCCTGGTAGAGCATCCCACACAAACGAATGCACCACATGCGGGTTTCACATGCCACCAACTCCACATTCACAGGCAACTTCAGCGCCACAGCCATTTTCAGATAGCCCTCAATGCAAAGGCTCTAGACGCAAATATTGGTGTGAGAGCTAATTCAATCAAGAAAACACTGCATGTTGGGTGAAGGGGCATATTGAAGAAGGATCAGCCGAGTGGTTCTTGTGGGAGAACCACTCCATTTGGCTCACTAACTTCACACACCATCAGGCTTCCAAGCAGCTCTCAAGGAAACTCAGGTTTCACACTCTATGCTTAGTGCCCTTTCTTTGGCTACGACTGAAATGAACCTGGTAGAGCATCCCACACAAACGAATGCTCCACATGCGGGTTTCACATGCCACCAACTCCACATTCACAGGCAACTTCAGCGCCACAGCCGTTTTCAGATAGCCCTCAATGCAAAGGCTCTAGACGCAAATATTGGTGTGAGAGCTAATTCAATCAAGGAAACACTGCATGTTGGTGAAGGGCATATTGAAGAAGGATCAGCCAAGTGGTTCTTGTGGGAGAACAACTCCATTTGGCTCACTAACTTCACACACCATCAGGCTTCCAAGCAGCTCTCAAGGAAACTCAGTTTTCACACTCTATGCTTAGTGCTCTTTGAGTGCATTATCTAGGAATGAACCTGGTAGAGCATCCCACACAAACGAATGCTCCACATGCGGGTTTCACATGCCACCAACTCCACATTCACAGGCAACTTCAGCGCCACAGCCGTTTTCAGATAGCCCTCAATGCAAAGGCTCTAGACGCAAATATTGGTGTGAGAGCTAATTCAATCAAGGAAACACTGCATGTTGTGAAGGGCATATTGAAGAAGGATCAGCCGAGTGGTTCTTGTGGGAGAACAACTCCATTTGGCTCACTAACTTCACACACCATCAGGCTTCCAAGCAGCTCTCAAGGAAACTCAGTTTTCACACTCTATGCTTAGTGCCCTTTCTTTGGCTACAACTGAAATGAACCTGGTAGAGCATCCCACACAAACGAATGCTCCACATGCGGGTTTCACATGCCACCAACTCCACACTCACAGGCAACTTCAGCGCCACAGCCGTTTTCAGATAGCCCTCAATGCAAAGGCTCTAGACGCAAATATTGGTGTGAGAGCTAATTCAATCAAGGAAACACTGCATGTTGGTGAAGGGCATATTGAAGAAGGATCAGCCGAGTGGTTCTTGTGGGAGAACAACTCCATTTGGCTCACTAACTTCACACACCATCAGGCTTCCAAGCAGCTCTCAAGGAAACTCAGTTTTCACACTCTATGCTTAGTGCCCTTTGAGTGCATTATCTAGGAATGAACCTGGTAGAGCATCCCACACAAACGAATGCTCCACATGCGGGTTTCACATGCCACCAACTCCACATTCACAGGCAACTTCAGCGCCACAGCCGTTTTCAGATAGCCCTCAATGCAAAGGCTCTAGACGCAAATATTGGTGTGAGAGCTAATTCAATCAGGAAACAGTGCATGTTGGTGAAGGGCATATTGAAGAAGGATCAGCCGAGTGGTTCCTGTGGGAGAACAACTCCATTTGGCTCACTAACTTCACACACCATCAGGCTTCCAAGCAGCTCTCAAGGAAACTCAGTTTTCACACTCTATGCTTAGTGCCTTTGTATGACTAGGACTGAAATGAACCTGGTAGAGCATCCCACACAAACGAATGTTCCACATGCGGGTTTCACATGTCACCAACTCCACATTCACAGGCAACTTCAGCGCCACAGCCGTTTTCAGATAGCCCTCAATGCAAAGGCTCTAGACGCAAATATTGGTGTGAGAGCTAATTCAATCAAGGAAACACTGCATGTTGGTGAAGGGCATATTGAAGAAGGATCAGCCGAGTGGTTCTTGTGGGAGAACAACTCCATTTGGCTCACTAACTTCACACACCATCAGGCTTCCAAGCAGCTCTCAAGGAAACTCAGTTTTCACACTCTATGCTTAGTGCCCTTTGAGTGCATTATCTAGGAATGATCCTGGTAGAGCATCCCACACAAACGAATGCTCCACAGGCAGGTTTCACATGCCACCAACTCCACATTCACAGGCAACTTCAGCGCCACAGCCGTTTTCAGATAGCCCTCAATGCAAAGGCTCTAGACGCAAATATTGGTGTGAGAGCTAATTCAATCAAGGAAACACTGCATGTTGGTGAAGGGCATATTGAAGAAGGATTAGCCGAGTGGTTCTTGTGGGAGAACAACTCCATTTGGCTCACTAACTTCACACACCATCAGGCTTCCAAGCAGCTCTCAAGGAAACTCAGTTTTCACACTCTATGCTTAGTGCCCTTAGTGTGACTAGGACTGAAATGAACCTGGTAGAGCATCCCACACAAACGAATGCTCCACATGCGGGTTTCACATGCCACCAACTCCACATTCACAGGCAACTTCAGTGCCACAGCCGTTTTCAGATAGCCCTCAATGCAAAGGCTCTAGACGCAAATATTGGTGTGAGAGCTAATTCAATCAAGGAAACACTGCATGTTGGTGAAGGGCATATTGAAGAAGGATCAGCAAAGTGGTTCTTGTGGGAGAACAACTCCATTTGGCTCACTAACTTCACACACCATCAGGCTTCAAGCAGCTCTCAAGGAAACTCAGTTTTCACACTCTATGCTTAGTGCCCTTTGTATGGCTAGGACTGAAATGAACCTGGTAGAGCATCCCACACAAACGAATGCTCCACATGCGGGTTTCACATGCCACCAACTCCACATTCACAGGCAACTTCAAGCGCCACAGCCGTTTTCAGATAGCCCTCAATGCAAAGGCTCTAGATGCGAATATTGGTGTGAGAGCTAATTCAATCAAGGAAACACTGCATGTTGGTGAAGGGCATATTGAAGAAGGATCAGCCGAGTGGTTCTTGTGGGAGAACAACTCCATTTGGCTCACTAACTTCACACACCATCAGGCTTCCAAGCAGCTCTCAAGGAAACTCAGTTTTCACACTCTATGTTTAGTGCCCTTTGAGTGCATTATCTAGGAATGAACCTGGTAGAGCATCCCACACAAACGAATGCTCCACATGCGGGTTTCACATGCCACCAACTCCACATTCACAGGCAACTTCAGCGCAACAGCTATTTTCAGATAGCCTCAATGCAAAGGCTCTAGACGCAAATATTGGTGTGAGAGCTAATTCAATCAAGGAAACACTGCATGTTGGTGAAGGGCATATTGAAGAAGGATCAGCCGAGTGGTTCTTGTGGGAGAACAACTCCATTTTGGCTCACTAACTTCACACACCATCAGGCTTCAAGCAGCTCTCAAGGAAACTCAGTTTTCACACTCTATGCTTAGCGCCCTTTGAGTGCATTATCTAGAATGAACCTGGTAGAGCATCCCACACAAACGAATGCTCCACATGCGGGTTTCACATGCCACCAACTCCACATTCACAGGCAACTTCAGCGCCACAGCCATTTTCAGATAGCCCTCAATGCAAAGGCTCTAGACGCAAATATTGGTGTGAGAGCTAATTCAATCAAGAAAACACTGCATGTTGGTGAAGGGCATATGAAGAAGGATCAGCCGAGTGGTTCTTGTGGGAGAACAACTCCATTTGGCTCACTAACTTCACACACCATCAGGCTTCCAAGCAGCTCTCAAGGAAACTCAGTTTTCACACTCTATGCCTAGTGCCCTTTCTTTGGCTACGACTGAAATGAACCTGGTAGAGCATCCCACACAAACGAATGCTCCACATGCGGGTTTCACATGCCACCAACTCCACATTCACAGGCAACTTCAGCGCCACAGCCGTTTTCAGATAGCCCTCAATGCAAAGGCTCTAGACGCAAATATTGGTGTGAGAGCTAATTCAATCAAGGAAACACTGCATGTTGGTGAAGGGCATATTGAAGAAGGATCAGCCAAGTGGTTCTTGTGGGAGAACAACTCCATTTGGCTCACTAACTTCACACACCATCAGGCTTCCAAGCAGCTCTCAAGGAAACTCAGTTTTCACACTCTATGCTTAGTGCTCTTTGAGTGCATTATCTAGGAATGAACCTGGTAGAGCATCCCACACAAACGAATGCTCCACATGCGGGTTTCACATGCCACCAACTCCACATTCACAGGCAACTTCAGCGCCACAGCCGTTTTCAGATAGCCCTCAATGCAAAGGCTCTAGACGCAAATATTGGTGTGAGAGCTAATTCAATCAAGGAAACACTGCATGTTGGTGAAGGGCATATTGAAGAAGGATCAGCCGAGTGGTTCTTGTGGAGAACAACTCCATTTGGCTCACTAACTTCACACACCATCAGGCTTCCAAGCAGCTCTCAAGGAAACTCAGTTTTCACACTCTATGCTTAGTGCCCTTTCTTGGCTACGACTGAAATGAACCTGGTAGAGCATCCCACACAAACGAATGCTCCACATGCGGGTTTCACATGCCACCAACTCCACATTCACAGGCAACTTCAGCGCCACAGCCGTTTTCAGATAGCCCTCAATGCAAAGGCTCTAGATGCAAATATTGGTGTGAGAGCTAATTCAATCAAGGAAACACTGCATGTTGGTGAAGGGCATATTGAAGAAGGATCAGCCGAGTGGTTCTTGTGGGAGAACAACTCCATTTGGCTCACTAACTTCACACACCATCAGGCTTCCAAGCAGCTCTCAAGGAAACTCAGTTTTCACACTCTATGTTTAGTGCCCTTTGAGTGCATTATCTAGGGAATGAACCTGGTAGAGCATCCCACACAAACGAATGCTCCACATGCGGGTTTCACATGCCACCAACTCCACATTCACAGGCAACTTCAGCGCAACAGCTATTTTCAGATAGCCCTCAATGCAAAGGCTCTAGACGCAAATATTGGTGTGAGAGCTAATTCAATCAAGGAAACACTGCATGTTGGTGAAGGGCATATTGAAGAAGGATCAGCCGAGTGGTTCTTGTGGGAGAACAACTCCATTTGGCTCACTAACTTCACACACCATCAGGCTTCCAAGCAGCTCTCAAGGAAACTCAGTTTTCACACTCTATGCTTAGCGCCCTTTGAGTGCATTATCTAGGAATGAACCTGGTAGAGCATCCCACACAAACGAATGCTCCACATGCGGGTTTCACATGCCACCAACTCCACATTCACAGGCAACTTCAGCGCCACAGCCATTTTCAGATAGCCCTCAATGCAAAGGCTCTAGACGCAAATATTGGTGTGAGAGCTAATTCAATCAAGAAAACACTGCATGTTGGTGAAGGGCATATTGAAGAAGGATCAGCCGAGTGGTTCTTGTGGGAGAACAACTCCATTTGGCTCACTAACTTCACACACCATCAGGCTTCCAAGCAGCTCTCAAGGAAACTCAGTTTTCACACTCTATGCCTAGTGCCCTTTCTTTGGCTACGACTGAAATGAACCTGGTAGAGCATCCCACACAAACGAATGCTCCACATGCGGGTTTCACATGCCACCAACTCCACATTCACAGGCAACTTCAGCGCCACAGCCGTTTTCAGATAGCCCTCAATGCAAAGGCTCTAGACGCAAATATTGGTGTGAGAGCTAATTCAATCAAGGAAACACTGCATGTTGGTGAAGGGCATATTGAAGAAGGATCAGCCAAGTGGTTCTTGTGGGAGAACAACTCCATTTGGCTCACTAACTTCACACACCATCAGGCTTCCAAGCAGCTCTCAAGGAAACTCAGTTTTCACACTCTATGCTTAGTGCTCTTTGAGTGCATTATCTAGGAATGAACCTGGTAGAGCATCCCACACAAACGAATGCTCCACATGCGGGTTTCACATGCCACCAACTCCACATTCACAGGCAACTTCAGCGCCACAGCCGTTTTCAGATAGCCCTCAATGCAAAGGCTCTAGACGCAAATATTGGTGTGAGAGCTAATTCAATCAAGGAAACACTGCATGTTGGTGAAGGGCATATTGAAGAAGGATCAGCCCGAGTGGTTCTTGTGGGAGAACAACTCCATTTGGCTCACTAACTTCACACACCATCAGGCTTCCAAGCAGCTCTCAAGGAAACTCAGTTTTCACACTCTATGCTTAGTGCCCTTTCTTTGGCTAGGACTGAAATGAACCTGGTAGAGCATCCCACACAAACGAATGCTCCACATGCGGGTTTCACATGCCACCAACTCCACACTCACAGGCAACTTCAGCGCCACAGCCGTTTCAGATAGCCCTCAATGCAAAGGCTCTAGACGCAAATATTGGTGTGAGAGCTAATTCAATCAAGGAAACACTGCATGTTGGTGAAGGGCATATTGAAGAAGGATCAGCGAGTGGTTCTTGTGGGAGAACAACTCCATTTGGCTCACTAACTTCACACACCATCAGGCTTCCAAGCAGCTCTCAAGGAAACTCAGTTTTCACACTCTATGCTAGTGCCCTTTGAGTGCATTATCTAGGAATGAACCTGGTAGAGCATCCCACACAAACGAATGCTCCACATGCGGGTTTCACATGCCACCAACTCCACATTCACAGGCAACTTCAGCGCCCACAGCCGTTTTCAGATAGCCCTCAATGCAAAGGCTCTAGACGCAAATATTGGTGTGAGAGCTAATTCAATCAAGGAAACAGTGCATGTTGGTGAAGGGCATATTGAAGAAGGATCAGCCGAGTGGTTCTTGTGGGAGAACAACTCCATTTGGCTCACTAACTTCACACACCATCAGGCTTCCAAGCAGCTCTCAAGGAAACTCAGTTTTCACACTCTATGCTTAGTGCCTTTGTATGACTAGGACTGAAATGAACCTGGTAGAGCATCCCACACAAACGAATGTTCCACATGCGGGTTTCACATGTCACCAACTCCACATTCACAGGCAACTTCAGCGCCACAGCCGTTTTCAGATAGCCCTCAATGCAAAGGCTCTAGACGCAAATATTGGTGTGAGAGCTAATTCAATCAAGGAAACACTGCATGTTGGTGAAGGGCATATTGAAGAAGGATCAGCCGAGTGGTTCTTGTGGGAGAACAACTCCATTTGGCTCACTAACTTCACACACCATCAGGCTTCCAAGCAGCTCTCAAGGAAACTCAGTTTTCACACTCTATGCTTAGTGCCCTTTGAGTGCATTATCTAGGAATGAACCTGGTAGAGCATCCCACACAAACGAATGCTCCACAGGCAGGTTCACATGCCACCAACTCCACATTCACAGGCAACTTCAGCGCCACACCAGCCCGTCCTTTTCAGATAGCCCTCAATGCAAAGGCTCTAGACGCAAATATTGGTGTGAGAGCTAATTCAATCAAGGAAACACTGCATGTTGGTGAAGGGCATATTGAAGAAGGATTAGCCGAGTGGTTCTTGTGGGAGAACAACTCCATTTGGCTCACTAACTTCACACACCATCAGGCTTCCAAGCAGCTCTCAAGGAAACTCAGTTTTCACACTCTATGCTTAGTGCCCTTAGTGTGACTAGGACTGAAATGAACCTGGTAAGAGCATCCCACACAAACGAATGCTCCACATGCGGGTTTCACATGCCACCAACTCCACATTCACAGGCAACTTCAGTGCCACAGCCGTTTTCAGATAGCCCTCAATGCAAAGGCTCTAGACGCAAATATTGGTGTGAGAGCTAATTCAATCAAGGAAACACTGCATGTTGGTGAAGGGCATATTGAAGAAGGATCAGCCAAGTGGTTCTTGTGGGAGAACAACTCCATTTGGCTCACTAACTTCACACACCATCAGGCTTCCAAGCAGCTCTCAAGGAAACTCAGTTTTCACACTCTATGCTTAGTGCCCTTTGTATGGCTAGGACTGAAATGAACCTGGTAGAGCATCCCACACAAACGAATGCTCCACATGCGGGTTTCACATGCCACCAACTCCACATTCACAGGCAACTTCAGCGCCACAGCCGTTTTCAGATAGCCCTCAATGCAAAGGCTCTAGATGCAAATATTGGTGTGAGAGCTAATTCAATCAAGGAAACACTGCATGTTGGTGAAGGGCATATTGAAGAAGGATCAGCCGAGTGGTTCTTGTGGGAGAACAACTCCATTTGGCTCACTAACTTCACACACCATCAGGCTTCCAAGCAGCTCTCAAGGAAACTCAGTTTTCACACTCTATGCTTAGTGCCCTTTGAGTGCATTATCTAGGAATGAACCTGGTAGAGCATCCCACACAAACGAATGCTCCACATGCGGGTTTCACATGCCACCAACTCCACATTCACAGGCAACTTCAGCGCCACAGCCGTTTTCAGATAGCCCTCAATGCAAAGGCTCTAGACGCAAATATTGGTGTGAGAGCTAATTCAATCAAGGAAACACTGCATGTTGGTGAAGGGCATATTGAAGAAGGATCAGCCGAGTGGTTCTTGTGGGAGAACAACTCCATTTGGCTCACTAACTTCACACACCATCAGGCTTCCAAGCAGCTCTCAAGGAAACTCAGTTTTCACACTCTATGCTTAGTGCCCTTTGAGTGCATTATCTAGGAATGAACCTGGTAGAGCATCCCACACAAACGAATGCTCCACAGGCAGGTTTCACATGCCAGCAACTAGACATTCACAGGCAACTTCAGCGCCACAGCCGTTTTCAGATAGCCCTCATGAAAAGGCTCCAGACGCAAAATATTGGTGTGAGAGCTAATTCAATCAAGGAAACACTGCATGTTGGTGGAAGGGCATATTGAAGAAGGATCAGCCGAGTGGTTCTTGTGGGAGAACAACTCCATTTTGGCTCACTAACTTCACACACCATCAGGCTTCCAAGCAGCTCTCAAGGAAACTCAGTTTTCACACTCTATGCTTAGTGCCCTTTGTAAGGCTAGGACTGAAATGAACCTGGTAGAGCATCCCACACAAACGAATGCTCCACATGCGGGTTTCACATGCCACCAACTCCACATTCACAGGCAACTTCAGTGCCACAGCCGTTTTCAGATAGCCCTCAATGCAAAGGCTCTAGACGCAAATATTGGTGTGAGAGCTAATTCAATCAAGGAAACACTGCATGTTGGTGAAGGGCATATTGAAGAAGGATCAGCCGAGTGGTTCTTGTGGGAGAACAACTCCATTTGGCTCACTAACTTCACACACCATCAGGCTTCCAAGCAGCTCTCAAGGAAACTCAGTTTTCACACTCTATGCTTAGTGCCCTTTGAGTGCATTATCTAGGAATGAACCTGGTAGAGCATCCCACACAAACGAATGCTCCACAGGCAGGTTTCACATGCCACCAACTCCACATTCACAGGCAACTTCAGCGCCACAGCCGTTTTCAGATAGCCCTCAATGCAAAGGCTCTAGAGGCAAATATTGGTGTGAGAGCTAAATCAATCAAGGAAACACTGCAGGTTGGTGAAGGGCATATTGAAGAAGGATTAGCCGAGTGGTTCTTGTGGGAGAACAACTCCATTTGGCTCACTAACTTCACACACCATCAGGCTTCCAAGCAGCCCTCAAGGAAACTCAGTTTTCACACTCTATGCTTAGTGCCCTTAGTGTGACTAGGACTGAAATGAACCTGGTAGAGCATCCCACACAAACGAATGCTCCACATGCGGGTTTCACATGCCACCAACTCCACATTCACAGGCAACTTCAGTGCCACAGCCGTTTTCAGATAGCCCTCAATGCAAAGGCTCTAGACGCAAATATTGGTGTGAGAGCTAATTCAATCAAGGAAACACTGCATGTTGGTGAAAGGCATATTGAAGAAGGATCAGCCAAGTGGTTCTTGTGGGAGAACAACTCCATTTGGCTCACTAACTTCACACACCATCAGGCTTCCAAGCAGCTCTCAAGGAAACTCAGTTTTCACACTCTATGCTTAGTGCCCTTTGTATGGCTAGGACTGAAATGAACCTGGTAGAGCATCCCACACAAACGAATGCTCCACATGCGGGTTTCACATGCCACCAACTCCACATTCACAGGCAACTTCAGCGCCACAGCCGTTTTCAGATAGCCCTCAATGCAAAGGCTCTAGACGCAAATATTGGTGTGAGAGCTAATTCAATCAAGGAAACACTGCATGTTGGTGAAGGGCATATTGAAGAAGGATCAGCCGAGTGGTTCTTGTGGGAGAACAACTCCAATTTGGCTCACTAACTTCACACACAATCAGGCTTCCAAGCAGCTCTCAAGGAAACTCAGTTTTCACACTCTATGCTTAGTGCCGTTTGAGTGCATTATCTAGGAATGAACCTGGTAGAGCATCCCACACAAACGAATGCTCCACATGCGGGTTTCACATGCCACCAACTCCACATTCACAGGCAACTTCAGCGCCACAGCCGTTTTCAGATAGCCCTCAATGCAAAGGCTCTAGACGCAAATATTGGTGTGAGAGCTAATTCAATCAAGGAAACACTGCATGTTGGTGAAGGGCATATTGAAGAAGGATCAGCCGAGTGGTTCTTGTGGGAGAACAACTCCATTTGGCTCACTAACTTCACACACCATCAGGCTTCCAAGCAGCTCTCAAGGAAACTCAGTTTTCACACTCTATGCTTAGTGCCGTTTGAGTGCATTATCTAGGAATGAACCTGGTAGAGCATCCCACACAAACGAATGCTCCACAGGCAGGTTTCACATGCCACCAACTAGACATTCACAGGCAACTTCAGCGCCACAGCCGTTTTCAGATAGCCCTCAATGAAAAGGCTCCAGACGCAAATATTGGTGTGAGAGCTAATTCAATCAAGGAAACACTGCATGTTGGTGAAGGGCATATTGAAGAAGGATCAGCCGAGTGGTTCTTGTGGGAGAACAACTCCATTTGGCTCACTAACTTCACACACCATCAGGCTTCCAAGCAGCTCTCAAGGAAACTCAGTTTTCACACTCTATGCTTAGTGCCCTTTCTTTGGCTACAACTGAAATGAACCTGGTAGAGCATCCCACACAAACGAATGCTCCACATGCGGGTTTCACATGCCACCAACTCCACATCCACAGGCAACTTCAGCGCCACAGCCGTTTTCAGATAGCCCTCAATGCAAAGGCTCTAGACGCAAATATTGGTGTGAGAGCTAATTCAATCAAGGAAACACTGCATGTTGGTGAAGGGCATATTGAAGAAGGATCAGCCGAGTGGTTCTTGTGGGAGAACAACTCCATTTGGCTCACTAACTTCACACACCATCAGGCTTCCAAGCAGCTCTCAAGGAAACTCAGTTTTCACACTCTATGCTTAGTGCCCCTTTGAGTGCATTATCTAGGAATGAACCTGGTAGAGCATCCCACACAAACGAATGCTCCACAGGCAGGTTTCACATGCCACCAACTCCACATTCACAGGCAACTTCAGCGCCACAGCCGTTTTCAGATAGCCCTCAATGCAAAGGCTCTAGACGCAAATATTGGTGTGAGAGCTAATTCAATCAAGGAAACACTGCATGTTGGTGAAGGGCATATTGAAGAAGGATTAGCCGAGTGGTTCTTGTGGGAGAACAACTCCATTTGGCTCACTAACTTCACACACCATCAGGCTTCCAAGCAGCTCTCAAGGAAACTCAGTTTTCACACTCTATGCTTAGTGCCCTTAGTGTGACTAGGACTGAAATGAACCTGGTAGAGCATCCCACACAAACGAATGCTCCACATGCGGGTTTCACATGCCACCAACTCCACATTCACAGGCAACTTCAGTGCCACAGCCGTTTTCAGATAGCCCTCAATGCAAAGGCTCTAGACGCAAATATGGTGTGAGAGCTAATTCAATCAAGGAAACACTGCATGTTGGTGAAGGGCATATTGAAGAAGGATCAGCCAAGTGGTTCTTGTGGGAGAACAACTCCATTTGGCTCACTAACTTCACACACCATCAGGCTTCCAAGCAGCTCTCAAGGAAACTCAGTTTTCACACTCTATGCTTAGTGCCCTTTGTATGGCTAGGACTGAAATGAACCTGGTAGAGCATCCCACACAAACGAATGCTCCACATGCGGGTTTCACATGCCACCAACTCCACATTCACAGGCAACTTCAGCGCCACAGCCGTTTTCAGATAGCCCTCAATGCAAAGGCTCTAGATGCAAATATTGGTGTGAGAGCTAATTCAATCAAGGAAACACTGCATGTTGGTGAAGGGCATATTGAAGAAGGATCAGCCGAGTGGTTCTTGTGGGAGAACAACTCCATTTGGCTCACTAACTTCACACACACATCAGGCTTCCAAGCAGCTCTCAAGGAAACTCAGTTTTCACACTCTATGCTTAGTGCCGTTTGAGTGCATTATCTAGGAATGAACCTGGTAGAGCATCCCACACAAACGAATGCTCCACATGCGGGTTTCACATGCCACCAACTCCACATTCACAGGCAACTTCAGCGCCACAGCCGTTTTCAGATAGCCCTCAATGCAAAGGCTCTAGACGCAAATATTGGTGTGAGAGCTAATTCAATCAAGGAAACACTGCATGTTGGTGAAGGGCATATTGAAGAAGGATCAGCCGAGTGGTTCTTGTGGGAGAACAACTCCATTTGGCTCACTAACTTCACACACCATCAGGCTTCCAAGCAGCTCTCAAGGAAACTCAGTTTTCACACTCTATGCTTAGTGCCCTTTGAGTGCATTATCTAGGAATGAACCTGGTAGAGCATCCCACACAAACGAATGCTCCACAGGCAGGTTTCACATGCCACCAACTAGACATTCACAGGCAACTTCAGCGCCACAGCCGTTTTCAGATAGCCCCTCAATGAAAAGGCTCCAGACGCAAATATTGGTGTGAGAGCTAATTCAATCAAGGAAACACTGCATGTTGGTGAAGGGCATATTGAAGAAGGATCAGCCGAGTGGTTCTTGTGGGAGAACAACTCCATTTGGCTCACTAACTTCACACACCATCAGGCTTCCAAGCAGCTCTCAAGGAAACTCAGTTTTCACACTCTATGCTTAGTGCCCTTTGTATGGCTAGGACTGAAATGAACCTGGTAGAGCATCCCACACAAACGAATGCTCCACATGCGGGTTTCACATGCCACCAACTCCACATTCACAGGCAACTTCAGCGCCACAGCCGTTTTCAGATAGCCCCTCAATGCAAAGGCTCTAGACGCAAATATTGGTGTGAGAGCTAATTCAATCAAGGAAACACTGCATGTTGGTAAAGGGCATATTGAAGAAGGATCAGCCGAGTGGTTCTTGTGGGAGAACAACTCCATTTGGCTCACTAACTTTACACACAATCAGGCTTCCAAGCAGCTCTCAAGGAAACTCAGTTTTCACAATCTATGCTTAGTGCCCTTTGTATGGCTAGGACTGAAATGAACCTGGTAGAGCATCCCACACAAACGAATGCTCTACATGCGGGTTTCACATGCCACCAACTCCACATTCACAGGCAACTTCAGCGCCACAGCCGTTTTCAGATAGCCCTCAATGAAAAGGCTCCAGACGCAAATATTGGTGTGAGAGCTAATTCAATCAAGGAAACACTGCATGTTGGTGAAGGGCATATTGAAGAAGGATCAGCCGAGTGGTTCTTGTGGGAGAACAACTCCATTTGGCTCACTAACTTCACACACCATCAGGCTTCCAAGCAGCTCTCAAGGAAACTCAGTTTTCACACTCTATGCTTAGTGCCCTTGTTGCTATGCTAGGACTCTGAAATGAACCTGGTAGAGCATCCCACACAAACGAATGCTCCACATGCGGGTTTCACATGCCACCAACTCCACATTCACAGGCAACTTCAGCGCCACAGCCGTTTTCAGATAGCCCTCAATGCAAAGGCTCTAGACGCAAATATTGGTGTGAGAGCTAATTCAATCAAGGAAACACTGCATGTTGGTGAAGGGGCATATTGAAGAAGGATCAGCCGAGTGGTTCTTGTGGGAGAACAACTCCATTTGGCTCACTAACTTTACACACAATCAGGCTTCCAAGCAGCTCTCAAGGAAACTCAGTTTTCACAATCTATGCTTAGTGCCCTTTGTATGGCTAGGACTGAAATGAACCTGGTAGAGCATCCCACACAAACGAATGCTCTACATGCGGGTTTCACATGCCACCAACTCCACATTCACAGGCAACTTCAGCGCCACAGCCGTTTTCAGATAGCCCTCAATGCAAAGGCTCTAGACGCAAATATTGGTGTGAGAGCTAATTCAATCAAGGAAACACTGCATGTTGGTGAAGGGCATATTGAAGAAGGATCAGCCGAGTGGTTCTTGTGGAGAACAACTCCATTTGGCTCACTAACTTCACACACCATCAGGCTTCCAAGCAGCTCTCAAGAAACTCAGTTTTCACACTCTATGCTTAGTGCCCTTTGTATGGCTAGGACTGAAATGAACCTGGTAGAGCATCCCACACAAACGAATGCTCCACATGCGGGTTTCACATGCCACCAACTCCACATTCACAGGCAACTTCAGCGCCACAGCCGTTTTCAGATAGCCCTCAATGCAAAGGCTCTAGACGCAAATATTGGTGTGAGAGCTAATTCAATCAAGGAAACACTGCATGTTGGTGAAGGGCATATTGAAGAAGGATCAGCCGAGTGGTTCTTGTGGGAGAACAACTCCATTTGGCTCACTAACTTCACAACCATCAGGCTTCCAAGCAGCTCTCAAGGAAACTCAGTTTTCACACTCTATGCTTAGTGCCCTTTGTATGACTAGGACTGAAATGAACCTGGTAGAGCATCCCACACAAACGAATGCTCCACATGCGGGTTTCACATGCCACCAACTCCACATTCACAGGCAACTTCAGCGCCACAGCCGTTTTCAGATAGCCCTCAATGCAAAGGCTCTAGACGCAAATATTGGGTGTGAGAGCTAATTCAATCAAGGAAACACTGCATGTTGGTGAAGGGCATATTGAAGAAGGATCAGCCGAGTGGTTCTTGTGGGAGAACAACTCCATTGGCTCACTAACTTTACACACAATCAGGCTTCCAAGCAGCTCTCAAGGAAACTCAGTTTTCACAATCTATGCTTAGTGCCCTTTGTATGGCTAGGACTGAAATGAACCTGGTAGAGCATCCCACACAAACGAATGCTCTACATGCGGGTTTCACATGCCACCAACTCCACATTCACAGGCAACTTCAGCGCCACAGCCGTTTTCAGATAGCCCTCAATGCAAAGGCTCTAGACGCAAATATTGGTGTGAGAGCTAATTCAATCAAGGAAACACTGCATGTTGGTGAAGGGCATATTGAAGAAGGATCAGCCGAGTGGTTCTTGTGGGAGAACAACTCCATTTGGCTCACTAACTTCACACACCATCAGGCTTCCAAGCAGCTCTCAAGGAAACTCAGTTTTCACAATCTATGCTTAGTGCCCTTTGTATGGCTAGGACTGAAATGAACCTGGTAGAGCATCCCACACAAACGAATGCTCTACATGCGGGTTTCACATGCCACCAACTCCACATTCACAGGCAACTTCAGCGCCACAGCCGTTTTCAGATAGCCCTCAATGCAAAGGCTCTAGACGCAAATATTGGTGTGAGAGCTAATTCAATCAAGGAAACACTGCATGTTGGTGAAGGGCATATTGAAGAAGGATCAGCCGAGTGGTTCTTGTGGGAGAACAACTCCATTTGGCTCACTAACTTCACACACCATCAGGCTTCCAAGCAGCTCTCAAGGAAACTCAGTTTTTCACACTCTATGCTTAGTGCCCTTTGTATGGCTAGGACTGAAATGAACCTGGTAGAGCATCCCACACAAACGAATGCTCCACATGCGGGTTTCACATGCCACCAACTCCACATTCACAGGAAACTTCAGCGCCACAGCCGTTTTCAGATAGCCCTCAATGCAAAGGCTCTAGACGCAAATATTGGTGTGAGAGCTAATTCAATCAAGGAAACACTGCATGTTGGTGAAGGGCATATTGAAGAAGGATCAGCCGAGTGGTTCTTGTGGGAGAACAACTCCATTTGGCTCACTAACTTCACAAACCATCAGGCTTCCAAGCAGCTCTCAAGGAAACTCAGTTTTCACACTCTATGCTTAGTGCCCTTTGTATGACTAGGACTGAAATGAACCTGGTAGAGCATCCCACACAAACGAATGCTCCACATGCGGGTTTCACATGCCACCAACTCCACATTCACAGGCAACTTCAGCGCCACAGCCGTTTTCAGATAGCCCTCAATGCAAAGGCTCTAGACGCAAATATTGGTGTGAGAGCTAATTCAATCAAGGGAAACACTGCATGTTGGTGAAGGGCATATTGAAGAAGGATCAGCCGAGTGGTTCTTGTGGGAGAACAACTCCATTTGGCTCACTAACTTTACACACAATCAGGCTTCCAAGCAGCTCTCAAGGAAACTCAGTTTTTACAATCTATGCTTAGTGCCCTTTGTATGGCTAGGACTGAAATGAACCTGGTAGAGCATCCCACACAAACGAATGCTCTACATGCGGGTTTCACATGCCACCAACTCCACATTCACAGGCAACTTCAGCGCCACAGCCGTTTTCAGATAGCCCTCAATGCAAAGGCTCTAGACGCAAATATTGGTGTGAGAGCTAATTCAATCAAGGAAACACTGCATGTTGGTGAAGGGCATATTGAAGAAGGATCAGCCGAGTGGTTCTTGTGGGAGAACAACTCCATTTGGCTCACTAACTTCACACACCATCAGGCTTCCAAGCAGCTCTCAAGGAAACTCAGTTTTCACACTCTATGCTTAGTGCCCTTTGTATGGCTAGGACTGAAATGAACCTGGTAGAGCATCCCACACAAACGAATGCTCCACATGCGGGTTTCACATGCCACCAACTCCACATTCACAGGCAACTTCAGCGCCACAGCCGTTTTCAGATAGCCCTCAATGCAAAGGCTCTAGACGCAAATATTGGTGTGAGAGCTAATTCAATCAAGGAAACACTGCATGTTGGTGAAGGGCATATTGAAGAAGGATCAGCCGAGTGGTTCTTGTGGGAGAACAACTCCATTTGGCTCACTAACTTCACAAACCATCAGGCTTCCAAGCAGCTCTCAAGGAAACTCAGTTTTCACACTCTATGCTTAGTGCCGTTTGAGTGCATTATCTAGGAATGAACCTGGTAGAGCATCCCACACAAACGAATGCTCCACATGCGGGTTTCACATGCCACCAACTCCACATTCACAGGCAACTTCAGCGCCACAGCCGTTTTCAGATAGCCCTCAATGCAAAGGCTCTAGACGCAAATATTGGTGTGAGAGCTAATTCAATCAAGGAAACACTGCATGTTGGTGAAGGGCATATTGAAGAAGGATCAGCCGAGTGGTTCTTGTGGAGAACAACTCCATTTGGCTCACTAACTTCACACACCATCAGGCTTCCAAGCAGCTCTCAAGGAAACTCAGTTTTCACACTCTATGCTTAGTGCCCTTTGAGTGCATTATCTAGGAATGAACCTGGTAGAGCATCCCACACAAACGAATGCTCCACAGGCAGGTTTCACATGCCACCAACTAGACATTCACAGGCAACTTCAGCGCCACAGCCGTTTTCAGATAGCCCTCAATGCAAAGGCTCTAGACGCAAATATTGGTGTGAGAGCTAATTCAATCAAGGAAACACTGCATGTTGGTGAAGGGCATATTGAAGAAGGATCAGCCGAGTGGTTCTTGTGGGAGAACAACTCCATTTGGCCTCACTAACTTCACACACCATCAGGCTTCCAAGCAGCTCTCAAGGAAACTCAGTTTTCACACTCTATGCTTAGTGCCCTTTGTATGGCTAGGACTGAAATGAACCTGGTAGAGCATCCCACACAAACGAATGCTCCACATGCGGTTTCACATGCCACCAACTCCACATTCACAGGCAACTTCAGCGCCACAGCCGTTTTCAGATAGCCCTCAATGCAAAGGCTCTAGACGCAAATATTGGTGTGAGAGCTAATTCAATCAAGGAAACACTGCATGTTGGTGAAGGGCATATTGAAGAAGGATCAGCCGAGTGGTTCTTGTGGGAGAACAACTCCATTTGGCTCACTAACTTCACACACCATCAGGCTTCCAAGCAGCTCTCAAGGAAACTCAGTTTTCACAATCTATGCTTAGTGCCCTTTGTATGGCTAGGACTGAAATGAACCTGGTAGAGCATCCCACACAAACGAATGCTCTACATGCGGGTTTCACATGCCACCAACTCCACATTCACAGGCAACTTCAGCGCCACAGCCGTTTTCAGATAGCCCTCAATGCAAAGGCTCTAGACGCAAATATTGGTGTGAGAGCTAATTCAATCAAGGAAACACTGCATGTTGGTGAAGGGCATATTGAAGAAGGATCAGCCGAGTGGTTCTTGTGGAGAACAACTCCATTTGGCTCACTAACTTCACACACCATCAGGCTTCCAAGCAGCTCTCAAGGAAACTCAGTTTTCACACTCTATGCTTAGTGCCCTTTGTATGGCTAGGACTGAAATGAACCTGGTAGAGCATCCCACACAAACGAATGCTCCACATGCGGGTTTCACATGCCACCAACCTCCACATTCACAGAAACTTCAGCGCCACAGCCGTTTTCAGATAGCCCTCAATGCAAAGGCTCTAGACGCAAATATTGGTGTGAGAGCTAATTCAATCAAGGAAACACTGCATGTTGGTGAAGGGCATATTGAAGAAGGATCAGCCGAGTGGTTCTTGTGGAGAACAACTCCATTTGGCTCACTAACTTCACAAACCATCAGGCTTCCAAGCAGCTCTCAAGGAAACTCAGTTTTCACACTCTATGCTTAGTGCCCTTTGTATGACTAGGACTGAAATGAACCTGGTAGAGCATCCCACACAAACGAATGCTCCACATGCGGGTTTCACATGCCACCAACTCCACATTCACAGGCAACTTCAGCGCCACAGCCGTTTTCAGATAGCCCTCAATGCAAAGGCTCTAGAACGCAAATATTGGTGTGAGAGCTAATTCAATCAAGGAAACACTGCATGTTTGGTGAAGGGCATATTGAAGAAGGATCAGCCGAGTGGTTCTTGTGGGAGAACAACTCCATTTGGCTCACTAACTTACACACAATCAGGCTTCCAAGCAGCTCTCAAGGAAACTCAGTTTTACAATCTATGCTTAGTGCCCTTTGTAT
>NW_026699946.1:0-32466 GCF_030435755.1 Ochotona princeps | reverse complement strand
TAATATGCCCTTCACCAACATGCAGTGTTTCCTTGATTGAATTAGCTCTCACACCAATATTTGCGTCTAGAGCCTTTGCATTGAGGGCTATCTGAAAACGGCTGTGGCGCTGAAGTTGCCTGAGAATGTGGAGTTGGTGGCATGTGAAACCTGCATGTGGAGCATTCGTTTGTGTGGGATGCTCTACCAGATTCATTCCTAGATAATGCACTCAAAGGGCACTAAGCATAGAGTGTGAAAACTGAGTTTCCTTGAGAGCTGCTTGGAAGCCTGATGATGTGTGAAGTTAGTGAGCCAAATGGAGTTGTTCTCCACAAGAACCACTAGGCTGGTCCTTCTTCAATATGCCCTTCACCAACATGCAGTGTTTCCTTGATTGAATTAGCTCTCACACCAATATTTGCGTCTAGAGCCTTTGCATTGAGGGCTATCTGAAAACGGCTGTGGCGCTGAAGTTGCCTGTGAATGTGGAGTTGGTGGCATGTGAAACCCGCATGTGAAGCATTCGTTTATGTGGGATGCTCTCCAAGCTTCATTTCAGTCCTAGGCACTCAAAGGGCACTAAGCATAGAGTGTGAAAACTGAGTTTCCTTGAGAGCTGCTTGGAAGCCTGATGGTGTGTGAAGTTAGTGAGCCAAATGGAGTTGTTCTCCCACAAGAACCACTCGGCTGATCCTTCTTCAATATGCCCTTCACCAACATGCAATGTTTCCTTGATTGAATTAGCTCTCACACCAATATTTGCGTCTAGAGCCTTTGCATTGAGGGCTATCTGAAAACGGCTGTGGCGCTGAAGTTGCCTGAGAATGTGGAGTTGGTGGCATGTGAAACCCGCATGTGGAGCATTCGTTTGTGTGGGATGCTCTACCAGGTTCATTCCTAGATAATGCACTCAAAGGGCACTAAGCATAGAGTGTGAAAACTGAGTTTCCTTGAGAGCTGCTTGGAAGCCTGATGGTGTGTGAAGTTAGTGAGCCAATTGGAGTTGTTCTCCCACAAGAACCACTCGGCTGATCCTTCTTCAATATGCCCTTCACCAACATGCAGTGTTTCCTTGATTGAATTAGCTCTCACACCAATATTTGCGTCTAGAGCCTTTGCATTGAGGGCTATCTGAAAACGGCTGTGGTGCTGAAGTTGCCTGTGAATGTGGAGTTGGTGGCATGTGAAACCTGCATGTGGAGCATTCGTTTGTGTGGGATGCTGACCAAGCTTCATTTCAGTCCTAGGCACTCAAAGGCCACTAAGCATAGAGTGTGAAAACTGAGTTTCCTTGAGAGCTGCTTGGAAGCCTGATGGTGTGTGAAGTTAGTGAGCCAAATGGAGTTGTTCTCCCACAAGAACCACTCGGCTGATCCTTCTTCAATATGCCCTTCACCAACATGCAGTGTTTCCTTGATTGAATTAGCTCTCACACCAATATTTGCGTCTAGAGCCTTTGCATTGAGGGCTATCTGAAAACGGCTGTGGCGCTGAAGTTGCCTGAGAATGTGGAGTTGGTGGCATGTGAAACCCGCATGTGGAGCATTCGTTTGTGTGGGATGCTCTACCAGGTTCATTCCTAGATAATGCACTCAAAGGGCACTAAGCATAGAGTGTGAAAACTGAGTTTCCTTGAGAGCTGCTTGGAAGCCTGATGGTGTGTGAAGTTAGTGAGCCAAATGGAGTTGTTCTCCCACAAGAACCACTCGGCTGATCCTTCTTCAATATGCCCTTCACCAACATGCAGTGTTTCCTTGATTGAATTAGCTCTCACACCAATATTTGCGTCTAGAGCCTTTGCATTGAGGGCTATCTGAAAACGGCTGTGGCGCTGAAGTTGCCTGTGAATGTGGAGTTGGTGGCATGTGAAACCCGCATGTGAAGCATTCGTTTATGTGGGATGCTCTCCAAGCTTCATTTCAGTCCTAGGCACTCAAAGGGCACTAAGCATAGAGTGTGAAAACTGAGTTTGCTTGAGAGCTGCTTGGAAGCCTGATGGTGTGTGAAGTTAGTGAGCCAAATGGAGTTGTTCTCCCACAAGAACCACTCGGCTGATCCTTCTTCAATATGCCCTTCACCAACATGCAGTGTTTCCTTGATTGAATTAGCTCTCACACCAATATTTGCGTCTAGAGCCATTGCATTGAGGGCTATCTGAAAACGGCTGTGGCGCTGAAGTTGCCTGAGAATGTGGAGTTGGTGGCATGTGAAACCCGCATGTGGAGCATTCGTTTGTGTGGGATGCTCTACCAGGTTCATTCCTAGATAATGCACTCAAAGGGCACTAAACATAGAGTGTGAAAACTGAGTTTCCTTGAGAGCTGCTTGGAAGCCTGATGGTGTGTGAAGTTAGTGAGCCAAATGGAGTTGTTCTCCCGCAAGCTCCATTGGGCTGATTCTTCTTCAATATGCCCTTCAGCAACATGCAGTGTTTCCTTGATTGAATTAGCTCTCACACCAATATTTGCGTCTAGAGCCTTTGCATTGAGGGCTATCTGAAAACGGCTGTGGCGCTGAAGTTGCCTGTGAATGTGGAGTTGGTGGCATGTGAAACCCGCATGTGAAGCATTCGTTTATGTGGGATGCTCTACCAGGTTCATTCCTAGATAATTCACACAAAGGGCACTAAGCATAGAGTGTGAAAACTGAGTTTCCTTGAGAGCTGCTTGGAAGCCTGATGGTGTGTGAAGTTAGTGAGCCAAATGGTGTTGTTCTCCCACAAGAACCACTCGGCTGATCCTTCTTCAATATGCCCTTCACCAACATGCAGTGTTTCCTTGATTGAATTAGCTCTCACACCAATATTTGCGTCTAGAGCCTTTGCATTGAGGGCTATCTGAAAACGGCTGTGGCGTTAAAGTTGCCTGAGAATGTGGAGTTGGTGGCATGTAAAACCCGCATGTGGAGCATTCGTTTATGTGAGATGCTCTCCAAGCTTCATTTCAGTCGTAGGAACTCAAAGGGCACTAAGCATACAGTGTGAAAACTGAGTTTCCTTGAGAGCTGCTTGGAAGCCTGATGGTGTGTGAAGTTAGTGAGCCAAATGGAGTTGTTCTCCCACAAGAACCACTCGGCTGATCCTTCTTCAATATGCCCTTCACCAACATGCAGTGTTTCCTTGATTGAATTAGCTCTCACACCAATATTTGCGTCTAGAGCCTTTGCATTGAGGGCTATCTGAAAACGGCTGTGGCGCTGAAGTTGCCTGAGAATGTGGATTTGGTGGCATGTGAAACCCGCATGTGGAGCATTCGTTTGTGTGGGATGCTGACCAAGCTTCATTTCAGTCCTAGGCACTCAAAGGCCACTAAGCATAGAGTGTGAAAACTGAGTTTCCTTGAGAGCTGCTTGGAAGCCTGATGGTGTGTGAAGTTAGTGAGCCAAATGGAGTTGTTCTCCCACAAGAACCACTCGGCTGATCCTTCTTCAATATGCCCTTCACCAACATGCAGTGTTTCCTTGATTGAATTAGCTCTCACACCAATATTTGCG
The DNA here is from genome assembly GCF_030435755.1 of Ochotona princeps. NCBI lineage: Eukaryota > Metazoa > Chordata > Mammalia > Lagomorpha > Ochotonidae > Ochotona > Ochotona princeps. The sequence continues at coordinate 28,992 of NW_026699946.1, read as the reverse complement.
TCTAGAGCCTTTGCATTGAGGGCTATCTGAAAACGGCTGTGGCGCTGAAGTTGCCTGAGAATGTGGAGTTGGTGGCATGTGAAACCCGCATGTGGAGCATTCGTTTGTGTGGGATGCTCACCAGGTTCATTCCTAGATAATGCACTCAAAGGGCACTAAGCATAGAGTGTGAAAACTGAGTTTCCTTGAGAGCTGCTTGGAAGCCTGATGGTGTGTGAAGTTAGTGAGCCAAATGGAGTTGTTCTCCCACAAGAACCACTCGGCTGATCCTTCTTCAATATGCCCTTCACCAACATGCAGTGTTTCCTTGATTGAATTAGCTCTCACACCAATATTTGCGTCTAGAGCCTTTGCATTGAGGGCTATCTGAAAACGGCTGTGGCGCTGAAGTTGCCTGAGAATGTGGAGTTGGTGGCATGTGAAACCTGCATGTGGAGCATTCGTTTGTGTGGGATGCTCTACCAGATTCATTCCTAGATAATGCACTCAAAGGGCACTAAGCATAGAGTGTGAAAACTGATTTTCCTTGAGAGCTGCTTGGAAGCCTGATGATGTGTGAAGTTAGTGAGCCAAATGGAGTTGTTCTCCCACAAGAACCACTAGGCTGGTCCTTCTTCAATATGCCCTTCACCAACATGCAGTGTTTCCTTGATTGAATTAGCTCTCACACCAATATTTGCGTCTAGAGCCTTTGCATTGAGGGCTATCTGAAAACGGCTGTGGCGCTGAAGTTGCCTGTGAATGTGGAGTTGGTGGCATGTGAAACCCGCATGTGAAGCATTCGTTTATGTGGGATGCTCTCCAAGCTTCATTTCAGTCCTAGGCACTCAAAGGGCACTAAGCATAGAGTGTGAAAACTGAGTTTCCTTGAGAGCTGCTTGGAAGCCTGATGGTGTGTGAAGTTAGTGAGCCAAATGGAGTTGTTCTCCCACAAGAACCACTCGGCTGATCCTTCTTCAATATGCCCTTCACCAACATGCAATGTTTCCTTGATTGAATTAGCTCTCACACCAATATTTGCGTCTAGAGCCTTTGCATTGAGGGCTATCTGAAAACGGCTGTGGCGCTGAAGTTGCCTGAGAATGTGGAGTTGGTGGCATGTGAAACCCGCATGTGGAGCATTCGTTTGTGTGGGATGCTCTACCAGGTTCATTCCTAGATAATGCACTCAAAGGGCACTAAGCATAGAGTGTGAAAACTGAGTTTCCTTGAGAGCTGCTTGGAAGCCTGATGGTGTGTGAAGTTAGTGAGCCAATTGGAGTTGTTCTCCCACAAGAACCACTCGGCTGATCCTTCTTCAATATGCCCTTCACCAACATGCAGTGTTTCCTTGATTGAATTAGCTCTCACACCAATATTTGCGTCTAGAGCCTTTGCATTGAGGGCTATCTGAAAACGGCTGTGGTGCTGAAGTTGCCTGTGAATGTGGAGTTGGTGGCATGTGAAACCTGCATGTGGAGCATTCGTTTGTGTGGGATGCTGACCAAGCTTCATTTCAGTCCTAGGCACTCAAAGGCCACTAAGCATAGAGTGTGAAAACTGAGTTTCCTTGAGAGCTGCTTGGAAGCCTGATGGTGTGTGAAGTTAGTGAGCCAAATGGAGTTGTTCTCCCACAAGAACCACTCGGCTGATCCTTCTTCAATATGCCCTTCACCAACATGCAGTGTTTCCTTGATTGAATTAGCTCTCACACCAATATTTGCGTCTAGAGCCTTTGCATTGAGGGCTATCTGAAAACGGCTGTGGCGCTGAAGTTGCCTGAGAATGTGGAGTTGGTGGCATGTGAAACCCGCATGTGGAGCATTCGTTTGTGTGGGATGCTCTACCAGGTTCATTCCTAGATAATGCACTCAAAGGGCACTAAGCATAGAGTGTGAAAACTGAGTTTCCTTGAGAGCTGCTTGGAAGCCTGATGGTGTGTGAAGTTAGTGAGCCAAATGGAGTTGTTCTCCCACAAGAACCACTCGGCTGATCCTTCTTCAATATGCCCTTCACCAACATGCAGTGTTTCCTTGATTGAATTAGCTCTCACACCAATATTTGCGTCTAGAGCCTTTGCATTGAGGGCTATCTGAAAACGGCTGTGGCGCTGAAGTTGCCTGTGAATGTGGAGTTGGTGGCATGTGAAACCCGCATGTGAAGCATTCGTTTATGTGGGATGCTCTCCAAGCTTCATTTCAGTCCTAGGCACTCAAAGGGCACTAAGCATAGAGTGTGAAAACTGAGTTTCCTTGAGAGCTGCTTGGAAGCCTGATGGTGTGTGAAGTTAGTGAGCCAAATGGAGTTGTTCTCCCACAAGAACCACTCGGCTGATCCTTCTTCAATATGCCCTTCACCAACATGCAGTGTTTCCTTGATTGAATTAGCTCTCACACCAATATTTGCGTCTAGAGCCATTGCATTGAGGGCTATCTGAAAACGGCTGTGGCGCTGAAGTTGCCTGAGAATGTGGAGTTGGTGGCATGTGAAACCCGCATGTGGAGCATTCGTTTGTGTGGGATGCTCTACCAGGTTCATTCCTAGATAATGCACTCAAAGGGCACTAAACATAGAGTGTGAAAACTGAGTTTCCTTGAGAGCTGCTTGGAAGCCTGATGGTGTGTGAAGTTAGTGAGCCAAATGGAGTTGTTCTCCCGCAAGCTCCATTGGGCTGATTCTTCTTCAATATGCCCTTCAGCAACATGCAGTGTTTCCTTGATTGAATTAGCTCTCACACCAATATTTGCGTCTAGAGCCTTTGCATTGAGGGCTATCTGAAAACGGCTGTGGCGCTGAAGTTGCCTGTGAATGTGGAGTTGGTGGCATGTGAAACCCGCATGTGAAGCATTCGTTTATGTGGGATGCTCTACCAGGTTCATTCCTAGATAATTCACACAAAGGGCACTAAGCATAGAGTGTGAAAACTGAGTTTCCTTGAGAGCTGCTTGGAAGCCTGATGGTGTGTGAAGTTAGTGAGCCAAATGGTGTTGTTCTCCCACAAGAACCACTCGGCTGATCCTTCTTCAATATGCCCTTCACCAACATGCAGTGTTTCCTTGATTGAATTAGCTCTCACACCAATATTTGCGTCTAGAGCCTTTGCATTGAGGGCTATCTGAAAACGGCTGTGGCGTTAAAGTTGCCTGTGAATGTGGAGTTGGTGGCATGTAAAACCCGCATGTGGAGCATTCGTTTATGTGAGATGCTCTCCAAGCTTCATTTCAGTCGTAGGAACTCAAAGGGCACTAAGCATACAGTGTGAAAACTGAGTTTCCTTGAGAGCTGCTTGGAAGCCTGATGGTGTGTGAAGTTAGTGAGCCAAATGGAGTTGTTCTCCCACAAGAACCACTCGGCTGATCCTTCTTCAATATGCCCTTCACCAACATGCAGTGTTTCCTTGATTGAATTAGCTCTCACACCAATATTTGCGTCTAGAGCCTTTGCATTGAGGGCTATCTGAAAACGGCTGTGGCGCTGAAGTTGCCTGAGAATGTGGATTTGGTGGCATGTGAAACCCGCATGTGGAGCATTCGTTTGTGTGGGATGCTGACCAAGCTTCATTTCAGTCCTAGGCACTCAAAGGCCACTAAGCATAGAGTGTGAAAACTGAGTTTCCTTGAGAGCTGCTTGGAAGCCTGATGGTGTGTGAAGTTAGTGAGCCAAATGGAGTTGTTCTCCCACAAGAACCACTCGGCTGATCCTTCTTCAATATGCCCTTCACCAACATGCAGTGTTTCCTTGATTGAATTAGCTCTCACACCAATATTTGCGTCTAGAGCATTTGCATTGAGGGCTATCTGAAAACGGCTGTGGCGCTGAAGTTGCCTGAGAATGTGGAGTTGGTGGCATGTGAAACCCGCATGTGGAGCATTCGTTTGTGTGGGATGCTCTACCAGGTTCATTCCTAGATAATGCACTCAAAGGGCACTAAGCATAGAGTGTGAAAACTGAGTTTCCTTGAGAGCTGCTTGGAAGCGTGATGGTGTGTGAAGTTAGTGAGCCAAATGGAGTTGTTCTCCCACAAGAACCACTCGGCTGATCCTTCTTCAATATGCCCTTCACCAACATGCAGTGTTTCCTTGATTGAATTAGCTCTCACACCAATATTTGCGTCTAGAGCCTTTGCATTGAGGGCTATCTGAAAACGGCTGTGGCGCTGAAGTTGCCTGAGAATGTGGAGTTGGTGGCATGTGAAACCCGCATGTGGAGCATTCGTTTGTGTGGGATGCTCTGCTAGGTTCATTCCTAGATAATGCACTCAAAGGGCACTAAGCATAGAGTGTGAAAACTGAGTTTCCTTGAGAGCTGCTTGGAAGCCTGATGGTGTGTGAAGTTAGTGAGCCAAATGGAGTTGTTCTCCCACAAGAACCACTCGGCTGATCCTTCTTCAATATGCCCTTCACCAACATGCAGTGTTTCCTTGATTGAATTAGCTCTCACACCAATATTTGCGTCTAGAGCCTTTGCATTGAGGGCTATCTGAAAACGGCTGTGGCGCTGAAGTTGCCTGAGAATGTGGAGTTGGTGGCATGTGAAACCTGCATGTGGAGCATTCGTTTGTGTGGGATGCCCTACCAGGTTCATTCCTAGATAATGCACTCAAAGGGCACTAAACATAGAGTGTGAAACTGAGTTTCCTTGAGAGCTGCTTGGAAGCCTGATGGTGTGTGAAGTTAGTGAGCCAAATGGAGTTGTTCTCCCACAAGAACCACTCGGCTGATCCTTCTTCAATATGCCCTTCACCAACATGCAGTGTTTCCTTGATTGAATTAGCTCTCACACCAATATTTGCGTCTAGAGCCTTTGCATTGAGGGCTATCTGAAAACGGCTGTGGCGCTGAAGTTGCCTGTGAATGTGGAGTTGGTGGCATGTGAAACCCGCATGTGGAGCATTCGTTTGTGTGGGATGCTCTACCAGGTTCATTCCTAGATAATGCACTCAAAGGGCACTAAGCATAGAGTGTGAAAACTGAGTTTCCTTGAGAGCTGCTTGGAAGCCTGATGGTGTGTGACGTTAGTGAGCCAAATGGAGTTGTTCTCAGACAAGAACCACTAGGCTGGTCCTTCTTCAATATGCCCTTCACCAACATGCAGTGTTTCCTTGATTGAATTAGCTCTCACACCAATATTTGCGTCTAGAGCCTTTGCATTGAGGGCTATCTGAAAACGGCTGTGGCGCTGAAGTTGCCTGTGAATGTGGAGTTGGTGGCATGTGAAACCCGCATGTGGAGCATTCGTTTGTGTGGGATGCTGACCAAGCTTCATTTCAGTCCTAGGCACACAAACAGCACTAAGCATAGAGTGTGAAAACTGAGTTTCCTTGAGAGCTGCTTGGAAGCGTGATGGTGTGTGAAGTTAGTGAGCCAAATGGAGTTGTTCTCCCACAAGAACCACTCGTCTGATCCTTCTTCAATATGCCCTTCACCAACATGCAGTGTTTCCTTGATTGAATTAGCTTTCACACCAATATTTGCGTCTAGAGCCTTTGCATTGAGGGCTATCTGAAAACGGCTGTGGCGCTGAAGTTGCCTGAGAATGTGGAGTTGGTGGCATGTGAAACCCGCATGTGGAGCATTCGTTTGTGTGGGATGCTCTACCAGGTTCATTCCTAGATAATGCACTCAAAGGGCACTAAGCATAGAGTGTGAAAACTGAGTTTCCTTGAGAGCTGCTTGGAAGCCTGATGGTGTGTGAAGTTAGTGAGCCAAATGGAGTTGTTCTCCCACAAGAACCACTCGTCTGATCCTTCTTCAATATGCCCTTCACCAACATGCAGTGTTTCCTTGATTGAATTAGCTCTCACACCAATATTTGCGTCTAGAGCCTTTGCATTGAGGGCTATCTGAAAACGGCTGTGGCGCTGAAGTTGCCTGAGAATGTGGAGTTGGTGGCATGTGAAACGCGCATGTGGAGCATTCGTTTGTGTGGGATGCTGACCAAGCTTCATTTCAGTCCACGGCACTCAAAGAGCACTAAGCATAGAGTGTGAAAACTGAGTTTCCTTGAGAGCTGCTTGGAAGCCTGATGGTGTGTGAAGTTAGTGAGCCAAATGGAGTTGTTCTCCCACAAGAACCACTCGGCTGATCCTTCTTCAATATGCCCTTCACCAACATGCAGTGTTTCCTTGATTGAATTAGCTCTCACACCAATATTTGCATCTAGAACCTTTGCATTGAGTGCTATCTGAAAACAGCTGTGGCGCTGAAGTTGCCTGTGAATGTGGAGTTGGTGGCATGTGAAACCCGCATGTGGAGCATTCGTTTGTGTGGGATGCTCACCAGGTTCATTCCTAGATAATGCACTCAAAGGGCACTAAGCATAGAGTGTGAAAACTGAGTTTCCTTGAGAGCTGCTTGGAAGCCTGATGGTGTGTGAAGTTAGTGAGCCAAATGGAGTTGTTCTCCCACAAGAACCACTCGGCCGATCCTTCTTCAATATGCCCTTCACCAACATGCAGTGTTTCCTTGATTGAATTAGCTCTCACACCAATATTTGCGTCTAGAGCCTTTGCATTGAGGGCTATCTGAAAACGGCTGTGGCGCTGAAGTTGCCTGAGAATGTGGAGTTGGTGGCATGTGAAACCCGCATGTGGAGCATTCGTTTGTGTGGGATGCTCTACCAGGTTCATTCCTAGATAATGCACTCAAAGAGCACTAAGCATAGAGTGTGAAAACTGAGTTTCCTTGAGAGCTGCTTGGAAGCCTGATGGTGTGTGAAGTTAGTGAGCCAAATGGAGTTGTTCTCCCACAGGAACCACTCGGCTGATCCTTCTTCAATATGCCCTTCACCAACATGCAGTGTTTCCTTGATTGAATTAGCTCTCACACCAATATTTGCGTCTAGAGCCTTTGCATTGAGGGCTATCTGAAAACGGCTGTGGCGCTGAAGTTGCCTGTGAATGTTTAGTTGGTGGCATGTGAAACCCGCATGTGGAGCATTCGTTTGTGTGGGATGCTGACCAAGCTTCATTTCAGTCCTAGGCACTCAAAGAGCACTAAGCATAGAGTGTGAAAACTGAGTTTCCTTGAGAGCTGCTTGGAAGCCTGATGGTGTGTGAAGTTAGTGAGCCAAATGGAGTTGTTCTCCCACAAGAACCACTCGGCTGATTCTTCATCAATATGCCCTTCACCAACATGCAGTGTTTCCTTGATTGAATTAGCTCTCACACCAATATTTGCGTCTAGAGCCTTTGCATTGAGGGCTATCTGAAAATGGCTGTGGCGCTGAAGTTGCCTGAGAATGTGGAGTTGGTGGCATGTGAAACCCGCATGTGGAGCATTCGTTTATGTGAGATGCTCTCCAAGCTTCATTTCAGTCCTAGGCACTCAAAGGGCACTAATCATAGAGTGTGAAAACTGAGTTTCCTTGAGAGCTGCTTGGAAGCCTGATGGTGTGTGAAGTTAGTGAGCCAAATGGAGTTGTTCTCCCACAAGAACCACTCGGCTGATCCTTCTTCAATATGCCCTTCACCAACATGCAGTGTTTCCTTGATTGAATTAGCTCTCACACCAATATTTGCGTCTAGAGCCTTTGCATTGAGGGCTATCTGAAAACGGCTGTGGCGCTGAAGTTGCCTGAGAATGTGGAGTTGGTGGCATGTGAAACCCGCATGTGGAGCATTCGTTTGTGTGGGATGCTCTGCTAGGTTCATTCCTAGATAATGCACTCAAAGGGCACTAAGCATAGAGTGTGAAAACTGAGTTTCCTTGAGAGCTGCTTGGAAGCCTGATGGTGTGTGAAGTTAGTGAGCCAAATGGAGTTGTTCTCCCACAAGAACCACTCGGCTGATCCTTCTTCAATATGCCCTTCACCAACATGCAGTGTTTCCTTGATTGAATTAGCTCTCACACCAATATTTGCATCTAGAACCTTTGCATTGAGTGCTATCTGAAAACAGCTGTGGCGCTGAAGTTGCCTGTGAATGTGGAGTTGGTGGCATGTGAAACCCGCATGTGGAGCATTCGTTTGTGTGGGATGCTCACCAGGTTCATTCCTAGATAATGCACTCAAAGGGCACTAAGCATAGAGTGTGAAAACTGAGTTTCCTTGAGAGCTGCTTGGAAGCCTGATGGTGTGTGAAGTTAGTGAGCCAAATGGAGTTGTTCTCCCACAAGAACCACTCGGCCGATCCTTCTTCAATATGCCCTTCACCAACATGCAGTGTTTCCTTGATTGAATTAGCTCTCACACCAATATTTGCGTCTAGAGCCTTTGCATTGAGGGCTATCTGAAAACGGCTGTGGCGCTGAAGTTGCCTGAGAATGTGGAGTTGGTGGCATGTGAAACCCGCATGTGGAGCATTCGTTTGTGTGGGATGCTCTACCAGGTTCATTCCTAGATAATGCACTCAAAGAGCACTAAGCATAGAGTGTGAAAACTGAGTTTCCTTGAGAGCTGCTTGGAAGCCTGATGGTGTGTGAAGTTAGTGAGCCAAATGGAGTTGTTCTCCCACAGGAACCACTCGGCTGATCCTTCTTCAATATGCCCTTCACCAACATGCAGTGTTTCCTTGATTGAATTAGCTCTCACACCAATATTTGCGTCTAGAGCCTTTGCATTGAGGGCTATCTGAAAACGGCTGTGGCGCTGAAGTTGCCTGTGAATGTTTAGTTGGTGGCATGTGAAACCCGCATGTGGAGCATTCGTTTGTGTGGGATGCTGACCAAGCTTCATTTCAGTCCTAGGCACACAAAGAGCACTAAGCATAGAGTGTGAAAACTGAGTTTCCTTGAGAGCTGCTTGGAAGCCTGATGGTGTGTGAAGTTAGTGAGCCAAATGGAGTTGTTCTCCCACAAGAACCACTCGGCTGATTCTTCATCAATATGCCCTTCACCAACATGCAGTGTTTCCTTGATTGAATTAGCTCTCACACCAATATTTGCGTCTAGAGCCTTTGCATTGAGGGCTATCTGAAAATGGCTGTGGCGCTGAAGTTGCCTGAGAATGTGGAGTTGGTGGCATGTGAAACCCGCATGTGGAGCATTCGTTTATGTGAGATGCTCTCCAAGCTTCATTTCAGTCCTAGGCACTCAAAGGGCACTAAGCATAGAGTGTGAAAACTGAGTTTCCTTGAGAGCTGCTTGGAAGCCTGATGGTGTGTGAAGTTAGTGAGCCAAATGGAGTTGTTCTCCCACAAGAACCACTCGGCTGATCCTTCTTCAATATGCCCTTCACCAACATGCAGTGTTTCCTTGATTGAATTAGCTCTCACACCAATATTTGCGTCTAGAGCCTTTGCATTGAGGGCTATCTGAAAACGGCTGTGGCGCTGAAGTTGCCTGTGAATGTGGAGTTGGTGGCATGTGAAACCCGCATGTGGAGCATTCGTTTGTGTGGGATGCTCTACCAGGTTCATTCCCAGATAATGCACTCAAAGGGCACTAAGCATAGAGTGTGAAAACTGAGTTTCCTTGAGAGCTGCTTGGAAGCCTGATGGTGTGTGAAGTTAGTGAGCCAAATGGAGTTGTTCTCCCACAAGAACCACTCGTCTGATCCTTCTTCAATGTGCCCTTCACCAACATGCAGTGTTTCCTTGATTGAATTAGCTCTCACACCAATATTTGCGTCTAGAGCCTTTGCATTGAGGGCTATCTGAAAACGGCTGTGGCGCTGAAGTTGCCTGTGAATGTGGAGTTGGTGGCATGTGAAACCCGCATGTGGAGCATTCGTTTGTGTGGGATGCTGACCAAGCTTCATTTCAGTCCTAGGCACACAAAGAGCACTAAGCATAGAGTGTGAAAACTGAGTTTCCTTGAGAGCTGCTTGGAAGCCTGATGGTGTGTGAAGTTAGTGAGCCAAATGGAGTTGTTCTCCCACAAGAACCACTAGGCTGGTCCTTCTTCAATATGCGCTTCACCAACATGCAGTGTTTCCTTGATTGAATTAGCTCTCACACCAATATTTGCGTCTAGAGCCTTTGCATTGAGGGCTATCTGAAAACGGCTGTGGCGCTGAAGTTGCCTGTGAATGTGGAGTTGGTGGCATGTGAAACCCGCATGTGAAGCATTCGTTTATGTGGGATGCTCTACCTGGTTCATTCCTAGATAATTCACTCAAAGGGCACTAAGCATAGAGTGTGAAAACTGAGTTTCCTTGAGAGCTGCTTGGAAGCCTGATGGTGTGTGAAGTTAGTGAGCCAAATGGAGTTGTTCTCCCACAAGAACCACTCGGCTGATCCTTCTTCAATATGCCCTTCACCAACATGCAGTGTTTCCTTGATTGAATTAGCTCTCACACCAATATTTGCGTCTAGAGCCTTTGCATTGAGGGCTATCTGAAAACGGCTGTGGCGCTGAAGTTGCCTGTGAATGTGGAGTTGGTGGCATGTGAAACCCGCATGTGGAGCATTCGTTTGTGTGGGATGCTGACCAAGCTTCATTTCAGTCCTAGGCACACAAAGAGCACTAAGCATAGAGTGTGAAAACTGAGTTTCCTTGAGAGCTGGTTGGAAGCCTGATGGTGTGTGAAGTTAGTGAGCCAAATGGAGTTGTTCTCCCACAAGAACCACTCGGCTGATTCTTCATCAATATGCCCTTCACCAACATGCAGTGTTTCCTTGATTGAATTAGCTCTCACACCAATATTTGCGTCTAGAGCCTTTGCATTGAGGGCTATCTGAAAACGGCTGTGGCGCTGAAGTTGCCTGTGAATGTGGAGTTGGTGGCATGTGAAACCCGCATGTGGAGCATTCGTTTGTGTGGGATGCTCTACCAGATTCATTCCTAGATAATACACTGAAAGGGCACTAAACATAGAGTGTGAAAACTGAGTTTCCTTGAGAGCTGCTTGGAAGCCTGATGGTGTGTGAAGTTAGTGAGCCAAATAGAGTTGTTCTCCCACAAGAACCACTAGGCTGATCCTTCTTCAATATGCCCTTCACCAACATGCAGTGTTTCCTTGATTGAATTAGCTCTCACACCAATATTTGCGTCTAGAGCCTTTGCATTGAGGGCTATCTGAAAACGGCTGTGGCGCTGAAGTTGCCTGTGAATGTGGAGTTGGTGGCATGTGAAACCCGCATGTGGAGCATTCGTTTGTGTTGGATGCTGACCAAGCTTCATTTCAGTCCTAGGCACACAAAGAGCACTAAGCATAGAGTGTGAAAACTGAGTTTCCTTGAGAGCTGCTTGGAAGCCTGATGGTGTGTGAAGTTAGTGAGCCAAATGGAGTTGTTCTCCCACAAGAACCACTAGGCTGATCCTTCTTCAATATGCCCTTCACCAACATGCAGTGTTTCCTTGATTGAATTAGCTCTCACACCAATATTTGCGTCTAGAGCCTTTGCATTGAGGGCTATCTGAAAACGGCTGTGGCGCTGAAGTTGCCTGTGAATGTGGAGTTGGTGGCATGTGAAACCCGCATGTGAAGCATTCGTTTATGTGGGATGCTCTCCAAGCTTCATTTCAGTCCTAGGCACTCAAAGGGCACTAAGCATAGAGTGTGAAAACTGAGTTTCCTTGAGAGCTGCTTGGAAGCCTGATGGTGTGTGAAGTTAGTGAGCCAAATGGAGTTGTTCTCCCACAAGAACCACTCGGCTGATCCTTCTTCAATATGCCCTTCACCAACATGCAGTGTTTCCTTGATTGAATTAGCTCTCACACCAATATTTGCGTCTAGAGCCTTTGCATTGAGGGCTATCTGAAAACGGCTGTGGCGCTGAAGTTGCCTGAGAATGTGGAGTTGGTGGCATGTGAAACCCGCATGTGGAGCATTCGTTTGTGTGGGATGCTCTACCAGGTTCATTCCTAGACAATACACTCAAAGGGCACTAAGCATAGAGTGTGAAAACTGAGTTTCCTTGAGAGCTGCTTGGAAGCCTGATGGTGTGTGAAGTTAGTGAGCCAAATGGAGTTGTTCTCCCACAAGAACCACTCGGCTGATCCTTCTTCAATATGCCCTTCACCAACATGCAGTGTTTCCTTGATTGAATTAGCTCTCACACAAATATTTGCGTCTAGAGCCTTTGCATTGAGGGCTATCTGAAAACGGCTGTGGCGCTGAAGTTGCCTGTGAATGTGGAGTTGGTGGCATGTGAAACCCGTATGTGGAGCATTCGTTTGTGTGGGATGCTCTACCAGATTCATTCCTAGATAATGCACTCAAAGGGCACTAAACATAGAGTGTGAAAACTGAGTTTCCTTGAGAGCTGCTTGGAAGCCTGATGGTGTGTGAAGTTAGTGAGCCAAATGGAGTTGTTCTCCCACAAGAACCACTCGGCTGATCCTTCTTCAATATGCCCTTCACCAACATGCAGTGTTTCCTTGATTGAATTAGCTCTCACACCAATATTTGCGTCTAGAGCCTTTGCATTGAGGGCTATCTGAAAACGGCTGTGGCGCTGAAGTTGCCTGAGAATGTGGAGTTGGTGGCATGTGAAACCCGCATGTGGAGCATTTGTTTGTGTGGGATGCTCTACCAGGTTCATTCCTAGATAATGCACTCAAAGGGCACTAAGCATAGAGTGTGAAAACTGAGTTTCCTTGAGAGCTGCTTGGAAGCCTGATGGTGTGTGAAGTTAGTGAGCCAAATGGAGTTGTTCTCCCACAAGAACCACTCGGCTGATCCTTCTTCAATATGCCCTTCACCAACATGCAGTGTTTCCTTGATTGAATTAGCTCTCACACCAATATTTGCGTTTAGAGCCTTTGCATTGAGGGCTATCTGAAAACGGCTGTGGCGCTGAAGTTGCCTGTGAATGTGGAGTTGGTGGCATCTGAAACCCGCATGTGAAGCATTCGTTTATGTGGGATGCTCTCCAAGCTTCATTTCAGTCCTAGGCACTCAAAGGCCACTAAGCATAGAGTGTGAAAACTGAGTTTCCTTGAGAGCTGCTTGGAAGCCTGATGGTGTGTGAAGTTGGTGAGCCAAATGGAGTTGTTCTCCCACAAGAACCACTCGGCTGATCCTTCTTCAATATGCCCTTCACCAACATGCAGTGTTTCCTTGATTGAATTAGCTCTCACACCAATATTTGCGTCTAGAGCCTTTGCATTGAGGGCTATCTGAAAACGGCTGTGGCGCTGAAGTTGCCTGAGAATGTGGAGTTGGTGGCATGTGAAACCCGCATGTGGAGCATTCGTTTGTGTGGGATGCTCTACCAGGTTCATTCCTAGATAATGCACTCAAAGGGCACTAAGCATAGAGTGTGAAAACTGAGTTTCCTTGAGAGCTGCTTGGAAGCCTGATGGTGTGTGAAGTTAGTGAGCCAAATGGAGTTGTTCTCCCACAAGAACCACTCGGCTGATCCTTCTTCAATATGCCCTTCACCAACATGCAGTGTTTCCTTGATTGAATTAGCTCTCACTCCAATATTTGCGTCTAGAGCCTTTGCATTGAGGGCTATCTGAAAACGGCTGTGGCGCTGAAGTTGCCTGTGAATGTGGAGTTGGTGGCATGTGAAACCCGCATGTGAAGCATTCGTTTATGTGGGATGCTCACCAGGTTCATTCCTAGATAATTCACTCAAAGGGCACTAAGCATAGAGTGTGAAAACTGAGTTTCCTTGAGAGCTGCTTGGAAGCCTGATGGTGTGTGAAGTTAGTGAGCCAAATGGAGTTGTTCTCCCACAAGAACCACTCGGCTGATCCTTCTTCAATATGCCCTTCACCAACATGCAGTGTTTCCTTGATTGAATTAGCTCTCACACCAATATTTGCGTCTAGAGCCTTTGCATTGAGGGCTATCTGAAAACAGCTGTGGCGCTGAAGTTGCCTGTGAATGTGGAGTTGGTGGCATGTGAAACCCGAATGTGGAGCATTCGTTTATGTGAGATGCTCTCCAAGCTTCATTTCAGTCCTAGGCACTCAAAGGGCACTAAGCATAGAGTGTGAAAACTGAGTTTCCTTGAGAGCTGCTTGGAAGCGTGATGGTGTGTGAAGTTAGTGAGCCAAATGGAGTTGTTCTCCCACAAGAACCACTCGGCTGATCCTTCTTCAATATGCCCTTCAGCAACATGCAGTGTTTCCTTGATTGAATTAGCTCTCACACCAATATTTGCGTCTAGAGAGTTTGCATTGAGGGCTATCTGAAAACGGCTGTGGCGCTGAAGTTGCCTGAGAATGTGGAGTTGGTGGCATGTGAAACCTGCATGTGGAGCATTCGTTTGTGTGGGATGCTCTACCAGATTCATTCCTAGATAATGCACTCAAAGGGCACTAAGCATAGAGTGTGAAAACTGAGTTTCCTTGAGAGCTGCTTGGAAGCCTGATGGTGTGTGAAGTTAGTGAGCCAAATGGAGTTGTTCTCTCACAAGAACCACTCGGCTGATCCTTCTTCAATATGCCCTTCACCAACATGCAGTGTTTCCTTGATTGAATTAGCTCTCACACAAATATTTGCGTCTAGAGCCTTTGCATTGAGGGCTATCTGAAAACGGCTGTGGCGCTGAAGTTGCCTGAGAATGTGGAGTTGGTGGCATGTGAAACCTGCATGTGGAGCATTCGTTTGTGTGGGATGCTCTACCAGATTCATTCCTAGATAATGCACTCAAAGGGCACTAAGCATAGAGTGTGAAAACTGAGTTTCCTTGAGAGCTGCTTGGAAGCCTGATGGTGTGTGAAGTTAGTGAGCCAAATGGAGTTGTTCTCCCACAAGAACCACTCGGCTGATCCTTCTTCAATATGCCCTTCACCAACATGCAGTGTTTCCTTGATTGAATTAGCTCTCACACCAATATTTGCGTCTAGAGCCTTTGCATTGAGGGCTATCTGAAAACGGCTGTGGCGCTGAAGTTGCCTGAGAATGTGGAGTTGGTGGCATGTGAAACCCGCATGTGGAGCATTTGTTTGTGTGGGATGCTCTACCAGGTTCATTCCTAGATAATGCACTCAAAGGGCACTAAGCATAGAGTGTGAAAACTGAGTTTCCTTGAGAGCTGCTTGGAAGCCTGATGGTGTGTGAAGTTAGTGAGCCAAATGGAGTTGTTCTCCCACAAGAACCACTCGGCTGATCCTTCTTCAATATGCCCTTCACCAACATGCAGTGTTTCCTTGATTGAATTAGCTCTCACACCAATATTTGCGTCTAGAGCCTTTGCATTGAGGGCTATCTGAAAACGGCTGTGGCGCTGAAGTTGCCTGTGAATGTGGAGTTGGTGGCATCTGAAACCCGCATGTGAAGCATTCGTTTATGTGGGATGCTCTCCAAGCTTCATTTCAGTCCTAGGCACTCAAAGGCCACTAAGCATAGAGTGTGAAAACTGAGTTTCCTTGAGAGCTGCTTGGAAGCCTGATGGTGTGTGAAGTTAGTGAGCCAAATGGAGTTGTTCTCCCACAAGAACCACTCGGCTGATCCTTCTTCAATATGCCCTTCACCAACATGCAGTGTTTCCTTGATTGAATTAGCTCTCACACCAATATTTGCGTCTAGAGCCTTTGCATTGAGGGCTATCTGAAAACGGCTGTGGCGCTGAAGTTGCCTGAGAATGTGGAGTTGGTGGCATGTGAAACCCGCATGTGGAGCATTCGTTTGTGTGGGATGCTCTACCAGGTTCATTCCTAGATAATGCACTCAAAGGGCACTAAGCATAGAGTGTGAAAACTGAGTTTCCTTGAGAGCTGCTTGGAAGCCTGATGGTGTGTGAAGTTAGTGAGCCAAATGGAGTTGTTCTCCCACAAGAACCACTCGGCTGATCCTTCTTCAATATGCCCTTCACCAACATGCAGTGTTTCCTTGATTGAATTAGCTCTCACACCAATATTTGCGTCTAGAGCCTTTGCATTGAGGGCTATCTGAAAACGGCTGTGGCGCTGAAGTTGCCTGAGAATGTGGAGTTGGTGGCATGTGAAACCTGCATGTGGAGCATTCGTTTGTGTGGGATGCTCTACCAGATTCATTCCTAGATAATGCACTCAAAGGGCACTAAGCATAGAGTGTGAAAACTGAGTTTCCTTGAGAGCTGCTTGGAAGCCTGATGATGTGTGAAGTTAGTGAGCCAAATGGAGTTGTTCTCCCACAAGAACCACTAGGCTGGTCCTTCTTCAATATGCCCTTCACCAACATGCAGTGTTTCCTTGATTGAATTAGCTCTCACACCAATATTTGCGTCTAGAGCCTTTGCATTGAGGGCTATCTGAAAACGGCTGTGGCGCTGAAGTTGCCTGTGAATGTGGAGTTGGTGGCATGTGAAACCCGCATGTGAAGCATTCGTTTATGTGGGATGCTCTCCAAGCTTCATTTCAGTCCTAGGCACTCAAAGGGCACTAAGCATAGAGTGTGAAAACTGAGTTTCCTTGAGAGCTGCTTGGAAGCCTGATGGTGTGTGAAGTTAGTGAGCCAAATGGAGTTGTTCTCCCACAAGAACCACTCGGCTGATCCTTCTTCAATATGCCCTTCACCAACATGCAGTGTTTCCTTGATTGAATTAGCTCTCACACCAATATTTGCGTCTAGAGCCATTGCATTGAGGGCTATCTGAAAACGGCTGTGGCGCTGAAGTTGCCTGAGAATGTGGAGTTGGTGGCATGTGAAACCCGCATGTGGAGCATTCGTTTGTGTGGGATGCTCTACCAGGTTCATTCCTAGATAATGCACTCAAAGGGCACTAAACATAGAGTGTGAAAACTGAGTTTCCTTGAGAGCTGCTTGGAAGCCTGATGGTGTGTGAAGTTAGTGAGCCAAATGGAGTTGTTCTCCCGCAAGCTCCATTGGGCTGATTCTTCTTCAATATGCCCTTCAGCAACATGCAGTGTTTCCTTGATTGAATTAGCTCTCACACCAATATTTGCGTCTAGAGCCTTTGCATTGAGGGCTATCTGAAAACGGCTGTGGCGCTGAAGTTGCCTGTGAATGTGGAGTTGGTGGCATGTGAAACCCGCATGTGAAGCATTCGTTTATGTGGGATGCTCTACCAGGTTCATTCCTAGATAATTCACACAAAGGGCACTAAGGATAGAGTGTGAAAACTGAGTTTCCTTGAGAGCTGCTTGGAAGCCTGATGGTGTGTGAAGTTAGTGAGCCAAATGGTGTTGTTCTCCCACAAGAACCACTCGGCTGATCCTTCTTCAATATGCCCTTCACCAACATGCAGTGTTTCCTTGATTGAATTAGCTCTCACACCAATATTTGCGTCTAGAGCCTTTGCATTGAGGGCTATCTGAAAACGGCTGTGGCGTTAAAGTTGCCTGAGAATGTGGAGTTGGTGGCATGTAAAACCCGCATGTGGAGCATTCGTTTATGTGAGATGCTCTCCAAGCTTCATTTCAGTCGTAGGAACTCAAAGGGCACTAAGCATACAGTGTGAAAACTGAGTTTCCTTGAGAGCTGCTTGGAAGCCTGATGGTGTGTGAAGTTAGTGAGCCAAATGGAGTTGTTCTCCCACAAGAACCACTCGGCTGATCCTTCTTCAATATGCCCTTCACCAACATGCAGTGTTTCCTTGATTGAATTAGCTCTCACACCAATATTTGCGTCTAGAGCCTTTGCATTGAGGGCTATCTGAAAACGGCTGTGGCGCTGAAGTTGCCTGAGAATGTGGATTTGGTGGCATGTGAAACCCGCATGTGGAGCATTCGTTTGTGTGGGATGCTGACCAAGCTTCATTTCAGTCCTAGGCACTCAAAGGCCACTAAGCATAGAGTGTGAAAACTGAGTTTCCTTGAGAGCTGCTTGGAAGCCTGATGGTGTGTGAAGTTAGTGAGCCAAATGGAGTTGTTCTCCCACAAGAACCACTCGGCTGATCCTTCTTCAATATGCCCTTCACCAACATGCAGTGTTTCCTTGATTGAATTAGCTCTCACACCAATATTTGCGTCTAGAGCATTTGCATTGAGGGCTATCTGAAAACGGCTGTGGCGCTGAAGTTGCCTGAGAATGTGGAGTTGGTGGCATGTGAAACCCGCATGTGGAGCATTCGTTTGTGTGGGATGCTCTACCAGGTTCATTCCTAGATAATGCACTCAAAGGGCACTAAGCATAGAGTGTGAAAACTGAGTTTCCTTGAGAGCTGCTTGGAAGCCTGATGGTGTGTGAAGTTAGTGAGCCAAATGGAGTTGTTCTCCCACAAGAACCACTCGGCTGATCCTTCTTCAATATGCCCTTCACCAACATGCAGTGTTTCCTTGATTGAATTAGCTCTCACACCAATATTTGCGTCTAGAGCCTTTGCATTGAGGGCTATCTGAAAACGGCTGTGGCGCTGAAGTTGCCTGAGAATGTGGAGTTGGTGGCATGTGAAACCCGCATGTGGAGCATTCGTTTGTGTGGGATGCTCTGCTAGGTTCATTCCTAGATAATGCACTCAAAGGGCACTAAGCATAGAGTGTGAAAACTGAGTTTCCTTGAGAGCTGCTTGGAAGCCTGATGGTGTGTGAAGTTAGTGAGCCAAATGGAGTTGTTCTCCCACAAGAACCACTCGGCTGATCCTTCTTCAATATGCCCTTCACCAACATGCAGTGTTTCCTTGATTGAATTAGCTCTCACACCAATATTTGCGTCTAGAGCCTTTGCATTGAGGGCTATCTGAAAACGGCTGTGGCGCTGAAGTTGCCTGAGAATGTGGAGTTGGTGGCATGTGAAACCTGCATGTGGAGCATTCGTTTGTGTGGGATGCTCTACCTGGTTCATTCCTAGATAATGCACTCAAAGGGCACTAAACATAGAGTGTGAAACTGAGTTTCCTTGAGAGCTGCTTGGAAGCCTGATGGTGTGTGAAGTTAGTGAGCCAAATGGAGTTGTTCTCCCACAAGAACCACTCGGCTGATCCTTCTTCAATATGCCCTTCACCAACATGCAGTGTTTCCTTGATTGAATTAGCTCTCACACCAATATTTGCGTCTAGAGCCTTTGCATTGAGGGCTATCTGAAAACGGCTGTGGCGCTGAAGTTGCCTGTGAATGTGGAGTTGGTGGCATGTGAAACCCGCATGTGGAGCATTCGTTTGTGTGGGATGCTCTACCAGGTTCATTCCTAGATAATGCACTCAAAGGGCACTAAGCATAGAGTGTGAAAACTGAGTTTCCTTGAGAGCTGCTTGGAAGCCTGATGGTGTGTGACGTTAGTGAGCCAAATGGAGTTGTTCTCAGACAAGAACCACTAGGCTGGTCCTTCTTCAATATGCCCTTCACCAACATGCAGTGTTTCCTTGATTGAATTAGCTCTCACACCAATATTTGCGTCTAGAGCCTTTGCATTGAGGGCTATCTGAAAACGGCTGTGGCGCTGAAGTTGCCTGTGAATGTGGAGTTGGTGGCATGTGAAACCCGCATGTGGAGCATTCGTTTGTGTGGGATGCTGACCAAGCTTCATTTCAGTCCTAGGCACACAAAGAGCACTAAGCATAGAGTGTGAAAACTGAGTTTCCTTGAGAGCTGCTTGGAAGCGTGATGGTGTGTGAAGTTAGTGAGCCAAATGGAGTTGTTCTCCCACAAGAACCACTCGTCTGATCCTTCTTCAATATGCCCTTCACCAACATGCAGTGTTTCCTTGATTGAATTAGCTTTCACACCAATATTTGCGTCTAGAGCCTTTGCATTGAGGGCTATCTGAAAACGGCTGTGGCGCTGAAGTTGCCTGAGAATGTGGAGTTGGTGGCATGTGAAACCCGCATGTGGAGCATTCGTTTGTGTGGGATGCTCTACCAGGTTCATTCCTAGATAATGCACTCAAAGGGCACTAAGCATAGAGTGTGAAAACTGAGTTTCCTTGAGAGCTGCTTGGAAGCCTGATGGTGTGTGAAGTTAGTGAGCCAAATGGAGTTGTTCTCCCACAAGAACCACTCGGCTGATCCTTCTTCAATATGCCCTTCACCAACATGCAGTGTTTCCTTGATTGAATTAGCTCTCACACCAATATTTGCGTCTAGAGCCTTTGCATTGAGGGCTATCTGAAAACGGCTGTGGCGCTGAAGTTGCCTGAGAATGTGGAGTTGGTGGCATGTGAAACGCGCATGTGGAGCATTCGTTTGTGTGGGATGCTGACCAAGCTTCATTTCAGTCCACGGCACTCAAAGAGCACTAAGCATAGAGTGTGAAAACTGAGTTTCCTTGAGAGCTGCTTGGAAGCCTGATGGTGTGTGAAGTTAGTGAGCCAAATGGAGTTGTTCTCCCACAAGAACCACTCGGCTGATCCTTCTTCAATATGCCCTTCACCAACATGCAGTGTTTCCTTGATTGAATTAGCTCTCACACCAATATTTGCGTCTAGAGCCTTTGCATTGAGGGCTATCTGAAAACGGCTGTGGCGCTGAAGTTGCCTGTGAATGTGGAGTTGGTGGCATGTGAAACCCGCATGTGGAGCATTCGTTTGTGTGGGATGCTCTACCAGGTTCATTCCTAGATAATGCACTCAAAGGGCAATAAGCATAGAGTGTGAAAACTGAGTTTCCTTGAGAGCTGCTTGGAAGCCTGATGGTGTGTGACGTTAGTGAGCCAAATGGAGTTGTTCTCAGACAAGAACCACTAGGCTGGTCCTTCTTCAATATGCCCTTCACCAACATGCAGTGTTTCCTTGATTGAATTAGCTCTCACACCAATATTTGCGTCTAGAGCCTTTGCATTGAGGGCTATCTGAAAACGGCTGTGGCGCTGAAGTTGCCTGTGAATGTGGAGTTGGTGGCATGTGAAACCCGCATGTGGAGCATTCGTTTGTGTGGGATGCTGACCAAGCTTCATTTCAGTCCTAGGCACACAAAGAGCACTAAGCATAGAGTGTGAAAACTGAGTTTCCTTGAGAGCTGCTTGGAAGCGTGATGGTGTGTGAAGTTAGTGAGCCAAATGGAGTTGTTCTCCCACAAGAACCACTCGTCTGATCCTTCTTCAATATGCCCTTCACCAACATGCAGTGTTTCCTTGATTGAATTAGCTTTCACACCAATATTTGCGTCTAGAGCCTTTGCATTGAGGGCTATCTGAAAACGGCTGTGGCGCTGAAGTTGCCTGAGAATGTGGAGTTGGTGGCATGTGAAACCCGCAAGTGGAGCATTCGTTTGTGTGGGATGCTCTACCAGGTTCATTCCTAGATAATGCACTCAAAGGGCACTAAGCATAGAGTGTGAAAACTGAGTTTCCTTGAGAGCTGCTTGGAAGCCTGATGGTGTGTGAAGTTAGTGAGCCAAATGGAGTTGTTCTCCCACAAGAACCACTCGTCTGATCCTTCTTCAATATGCCCTTCACCAACATGCAGTGTTTCCTTGATTGAATTAGCTCTCACACCAATATTTGCGTCTAGAGCCTTTGCATTGAGGGCTATCTGAAAACGGCTGTGGCGCTGAAGTTGCCTGAGAATGTGGAGTTGGTGCATGTGAAACGCGCATGTGGAGCATTCGTTTGTGTGGGATGCTGACCAAGCTTCATTTCAGTCCACGGCACTCAAAGAGCACTAAGCATAGAGTGTGAAAACTGAGTTTCCTTGAGAGCTGCTTGGAAGCCTGATGGTGTGTGAAGTTAGTGAGCCAAATGGAGTTGTTCTCCCACAAGAACCACTCGGCTGATCCTTCTTCAATATGCCCTTCACCAACATGCAGTGTTTCCTTGATTGAATTAGCTCTCACACCAATATTTGCATCTAGAACCTTTGCATTGAGTGCTATCTGAAAACAGCTGTGGCGCTGAAGTTGCCTGTGAATGTGGAGTTGGTGGCATGTGAAACCCGCATGTGGAGCATTCGTTTGTGTGGGATGCTCACCAGGTTCATTCCTAGATAATGCACTCAAAGGGCACTAAGCATAGAGTGTGAAAACTGAGTTTCCTTGAGAGCTGCTTGGAAGCCTGATGGTGTGTGAAGTTAGTGAGCCAAATGGAGTTGTTCTCCCACAAGAACCACTCGGCCGATCCTTCTTCAATATGCCCTTCACCAACATGCAGTGTTTCCTTGATTGAATTAGCTCTCACACCAATATTTGCGTCTAGAGCCTTTGCATTGAGGGCTATCTGAAAACGGCTGTGGCGCTGAAGTTGCCTGAGAATGTGGAGTTGGTGGCATGTGAAACCCGCATGTGGAGCATTCGTTTGTGTGGGATGCTCTACCAGGTTCATTCCTAGATAATGCACTCAAAGAGCACTAAGCATAGAGTGTGAAAACTGAGTTTCCTTGAGAGCTGCTTGGAAGCCTGATGGTGTGTGAAGTTAGTGAGCCAAATGGAGTTGTTCTCCCACAGGAACCACTCGGCTGATCCTTCTTCAATATGCCCTTCACCAACATGCAGTGTTTCCTTGATTGAATTAGCTCTCACACCAATATTTGCGTCTAGAGCCTTTGCATTGAGGGCTATCTGAAAACGGCTGTGGCGCTGAAGTTGCCTGTGAATGTTTAGTTGGTGGCATGTGAAACCCGCATGTGGAGCATTCGTTTGTGTGGGATGCTGACCAAGCTTCATTTCAGTCCTAGGCACACAAAGAGCACTAAGCATAGAGTGTGAAAACTGAGTTTCCTTGAGAGCTGCTTGGAAGCCTGATGGTGTGTGAAGTTAGTGAGCCAAATGGAGTTGTTCTCCCACAAGAACCACTCGGCTGATTCTTCATCAATATGCCCTTCACCAACATGCAGTGTTTCCTTGATTGAATTAGCTCTCACACCAATATTTGCGTCTAGAGCCTTTGCATTGAGGGCTATCTGAAAATGGCTGTGGCGCTGAAGTTGCCTGAGAATGTGGAGTTGGTGGCATGTGAAACCCGCATGTGGAGCATTCGTTTATGTGAGATGCTCTCCAAGCTTCATTTCAGTCCTAGGCACTCAAAGGGCACTAAGCATAGAGTGTGAAAACTGAGTTTCCTTGAGAGCTGCTTGGAAGCCTGATGGTGTGTGAAGTTAGTGAGCCAAATGGAGTTGTTCTCCCACAAGAACCACTCGGCTGATCCTTCTTCAATATGCCCTTCACCAACATGCAGTGTTTCCTTGATTGAATTAGCTCTCACACCAATATTTGCGTCTAGAGCCTTTGCATTGAGGGCTATCTGAAAACGGCTGTGGCGCTGAAGTTGCCTGTGAATGTGGAGTTGGTGGCATGTGAAACCCGCATGTGGAGCATTCGTTTGTGTGGGATGCTCTACCAGGTTCATTCCCAGATAATGCACTCAAAGGGCACTAAGCATAGAGTGTGAAAACTGAGTTTCCTTGAGAGCTGCTTGGAAGCCTGATGGTGTGTGAAGTTAGTGAGCCAAATGGAGTTGTTCTCCCACAAGAACCACTCGGCTGATCCTTCTTCAATATGCCCTTCACCAACATGCAGTGTTTCCTTGATTGAATTAGCTCTCACACCAATATTTGCGTCTAGAGCCTTTGCATTGAGGGCTATCTGAAAACGGCTGTGGCGCTGAAGTTGCCTGTGAATGTGGAGTTGGTGGCATGTGAAACCCGCATGTGGAGCATTCGTTTGTGTGGGATGCTCTACCAGGTTCATTCCCAGATAATGCACTCAAAGGGCACTAAGCATAGAGTGTGAAAACTGAGTTTCCTTGAGAGCTGCTTGGAAGCCTGATGGTGTGTGAAGTTAGTGAGCCCATAAATGGAGTTGTTCTCCCACAAGAACCACTCGTCTGATCCTTCTTCAATGTGCCCTTCACCAACATGCAGTGTTTCCTTGATTGAATTAGCTCTCACACCAATATTTGCGTCTAGAGCCTTTGCATTGAGGGCTATCTGAAAACGGCTGTGGCGCTGAAGTTGCCTGTGAATGTGGAGTTGGTGGCATGTGAAACCCGCATGTGGAGCATTCGTTTGTGTGGGATGCTGACCAAGCTTCATTTCAGTCCTAGGCACACAAAGAGCACTAAGCATAGAGTGTGAAAACTGAGTTTCCTTGAGAGCTGGTTGGAAGCCTGATGGTGTGTGAAGTTAGTGAGCCAAATGGAGTTGTTCTCCCACAAGAACCACTAGGCTGGTCCTTCTTCAATATGCGCTTCACCAACATGCAGTGTTTCCTTGATTGAATTAGCTCTCACACCAATATTTGCGTCTAGAGCCTTTGCATTGAGGGCTATCTGAAAACGGCTGTGGCGCTGAAGTTGCCTGTGAATGTGGAGTTGGTGGCATGTGAAACCCGCATGTGAAGCATTCGTTTATGTGGGATGCTCTACCAGGTTCATTCCTAGATAATTCACTCAAAGGGCACTAAGCATAGAGTGTGAAAACTGAGTTTCCTTGAGAGCTGCTTGGAAGCCTGATGGTGTGTGAAGTTAGTGAGCCAAATGGAGTTGTTCTCCCACAAGAACCACTCGGCTGATCCTTCTTCAATATGCCCTTCACCAACATGCAGTGTTTCCTTGATTGAATTAGCTCTCACACCAATATTTGCGTCTAGAGCCTTTGCATTGAGGGCTATCTGAAAACGGCTGTGGCGCTGAAGTTGCCTGTGAATGTGGAGTTGTGGCATGTGAAACCCGCATGTGGAGCATTCGTTTGTGTGGGATGCTGACCAAGCTTCATTTCAGTCCTAGGCACACAAAGAGCACTAAGCATAGAGTGTGAAAACTGAGTTTCCTTGAGAGCTGGTTGGAAGCCTGATGGTGTGTGAAGTTAGTGAGCCAAATGGAGTTGTTCTCCCACAAGAACCACTCGGCTGATTCTTCATCAATATGCCATTCACCAACATGCAGTGTTTCCTTGATTGAATTAGCTCTCACACCAATATTTGCGTCTAGAGCCTTTGCATTGAGGGCTATCTGAAAACGGCTGTGGCGCTGAAGTTGCCTGTGAATGTGGAGTTGGTGGCATGTGAAACCCGCATGTGGAGCATTCGTTTGTGTTGGATGCTCTACCAGGTTCATTCCCAGATAATGCACTCAAAGGGCACTAAGCATAGAGTGTGAAAACTGAGTTTCCTTGAGAGCTGCTTGGAAGCCTGATGGTGTGTGAAGTTAGTGAGCCAAATGGAGTTGTTCTCCCACAAGAACCACTCGGCTGATCCTTCTTCAATATGCCCTTCACCAACATGCAGTGTTTCCTTGATTGAATTAGCTCTCACACCAATATTTGCGTCTAGAGCCTTTGCATTGAGGGCTATCTGAAAACGGCTGTGGCGCTGAAGTTGCCTGTGAATGTGGAGTTGGTGGCATGTGAAACCCGCATGTGGAGCATTCGTTTGTGTGGGATGCTCTACCAGATTCATTCCTAGATAATACACTGAAAGGGCACTAAACATAGAGTGTGAAAACTGAGTTTCCTTGAGAGCTGCTTGGAAGCCTGATGGTGTGTGAAGTTAGTGAGCCAAATAGAGTTGTTCTCCCACAAGAACCACTAGGCTGATCCTTCTTCAATATGCCCTTCACCAACATGCAGTGTTTCCTTGATTGAATTAGCTCTCACACCAATATTTGCGTCTAGAGCCTTTGCATTGAGGGCTATCTGAAAACGGCTGTGGCGCTGAAGTTGCCTGTGAATGTGGAGTTGGTGGCATGTGAAACCCGCATGTGGAGCATTCGTTTGTGTTGGATGCTGACCAAGCTTCATTTCAGTCCTAGGCACACAAAGAGCACTAAGCATAGAGTGTGAAAACTGAGTTTCCTTGAGAGCTGCTTGGAAGCCTGATGGTGTGTGAAGTTAGTGAGCCAAATGGAGTTGTTCTCCCACAAGAACCACTCGTCTGATCCTTCTTCAATATGCCCTTCACCAACATGCAGTGTTTCCTTGATTGAATTAGCTCTCACACCAATATTTGCGTCTAGAGCCTTTGCATTGAGGGCTATCTGAAAACGGCTGTGGCGCTGAAGTTGCCTGAGAATGTGGAGTTGGTGGCATGTGAAACGCGCATGTGGAGCATTCGTTTGTGTGGGATGCTGACCAAGCTTCATTTCAGTCCACGGCACTCAAAGAGCACTAAGCATAGAGTGTGAAAACTGAGTTTCCTTGAGAGCTGCTTGGAAGCCTGATGGTGTGTGAAGTTAGTGAGCCAAATGGAGTTGTTCTCCCACAAGAACCACTCGGCTGATCCTTCTTCAATATGCCCTTCACCAACATGCAGTGTTTCCTTGATTGAATTAGCTCTCACACCAATATTTGCATCTAGAACCTTTGCATTGAGTGCTATCTGAAAACAGCTGTGGCGCTGAAGTTGCCTGTGAATGTGGAGTTGGTGGCATGTGAAACCCGCATGTGGAGCATTCGTTTGTGTGGGATGCTCACCAGGTTCATTCCTAGATAATGCACTCAAAGGGCACTAAGCATAGAGTGTGAAAACTGAGTTTCCTTGAGAGCTGCTTGGAAGCCTGATGGTGTGTGAAGTTAGTGAGCCAAATGGAGTTGTTCTCCCACAAGAACCACTCGGCCGATCCTTCTTCAATATGCCCTTCACCAACATGCAGTGTTTCCTTGATTGAATTAGCTCTCACACCAATATTTGCGTCTAGAGCCTTTGCATTGAGGGCTATCTGAAAACGGCTGTGGCGCTGAAGTTGCCTGTGAATGTGGAGTTGGTTGCATGTGAAACCCGCATGTGGAGCATTCGTTTATGTGGGATGCTCTCCAAGCTTCATTTCAGTCCTAGGCACTCAAAGGGCACTAAGCATAGAGTGTGAAAACTGAGTTTCCTTGAGAGCTGCTTGGAAGCCTGATGGTGTGTGAAGTTAGTGAGCCAAATGGAGTTGTTCTCCCACAAGAACCACTCGGCTGATCCTTCTTCAATATGCCCTTCACCAACATGCAGTGTTTCCTTGATTGAATTAGCTCTCACACCAATATTTGCGTCTAGAGCCTTTGCATTGAGTGCTCTTTGAAAACAGCTGTGGCGCTGAAGTTGCCTGTGAATGTGGAGTTGGTGGCATGTGAAACCCGCATGTGGAGCATTCGTTTATGTGGGATGCTCACCAGGCTTCTTTTCAATCCTAGGCACACAAAGAGCACTAAGCATAGAGTGTGAAAACTGAGTTTCCTTGAGAGCTGCTTGGAAGCCTGATGGTGTGTGAAGTTAGTGAGCCAAATGGAGTTGATCTCCCACAAGAACCAATAGGCTGGTCCTTCTTCAATATGCCCTTCACCAACATGCAGTGTTTCCTTGATTGAATTAGCTCTCACACCAATATTTGCGTCTAGAGCCTATGCATTGAGGGCTATCTGAAAACGGCTGTGGCGCTGAAGTTGCCTGTGAATGTGGAGTTGGTGGCATGTGAAACCCGCATGTGGAGCATTCGTTTGTGTGGGATGCTCTACCAGGTTCATTCCTAGATAATGCACTCAAAGGGCACTAAACATAGAGTGTGAAAACTGAGTTTCCTTGAGAGCTGCTTGGAAGCCTGATGGTGTGTGAAGTTAGTGAGCCAAATGGAGTTGATCTCCCACAAGAACCAATAGGCTGGTCCTTCTTCAATATGCCCTTCACCAACATGCAGTGTTTCCTTGATTGAATTAGCTCTCACACCAATATTTGCGTCTAGAGCCTTTGCATTGAGGGCTATCTGAAAACGGGTGTGGTGCTGAAGTTGCCTGTGAATGTGGAGTTGGTGGCATGTGAAACCCGCATGTGGAGCATTCGTTTGTGTGGGATGCTCTACCAGGTTCATTCCTAGATAATGCACTCAAAGGGCACTAAGGATAGAGTGTGAAAACTGAGTTTCCTTGAGAGCTGCTTGGAAGCCTGATGGTGTGTGAAGTTAGTGAGCCAAATGGAGTTGTTCTCCCACAAGAACCACTCGGCTGATCCTTCTTCAATATGCCCTTCACCAACATGCAGTGTTTCCTTGATTGAATTAGCTCTCACACCAATATTTGCGTCTAGAGCCTTTGCATTGAGGGCTATCTGAAAACGGCTGTGGCGCTGAAGTTGCCTGTGAATGTGGAGTTGGTGGCATGTGAAACCCGCATGTGGAGCATTCGTTTGTGTGGGATGCTGACCAAGCTTCATTTCAGTCCTAGGCACACAAAGAGCACTAAGCATAGAGTGTGAAAACTGAGTTTCCTTGAGAGCTGCTTGGAAGCCTGATGGTGTGTGAAGTTAGTGAGCCAAATGGAGTTGTTCTCCCACAAGAACCACTCGGCTGAACCTTCTTCAATATGCCCTTCACCAACATGCAGTGTTTCCTTGATTGAATTAGCTCTCACACCAATATTTGCGTCTAGAGCCTTTGCATTGAGGGCTATCTGAAAACGGGTGTGGTGCTGAAGTTTCCTGTGAATGTGGAGTTGGTGGCATGTGAAACCCGCATGTGGAGCATTCGTTTGTGTGGGATGCTCTACCAGGTTCATTCCTAGATAATGCACTCAAAGGGCACTAAGGATAGAGTGTGAAAACTGAGTTTCCTTGAGAGCTGCTTGGAAGTGTGATGGTGTGTGAAGTTAGTGAGCCAAATGGAGTTGTTCTCCCACAAGAACCACTCGGCTGATCCTTCTTCAATATGCCCTTCACCAACATGCAGTGTTTCCTTGATTGAATTAGCTCTCACACCAATATTTGCGTCTAGAGCCTTTGCATTGAGGGCTATCTGAAAACGGCTGTGGCGCTGAAGTTGCCTGTGAATGTGGAGTTGGTGGCATGTGAAACCCGCATGTGGAGCATTCGTTTGTTTGGGATGCTCTACCAGGTTCATTCCTAGATACTGCACTCAAAGGGCACTAAGCATAGAGTGTGAAAACTGAGTTTCCTTGAGAGCTGCTTGGAAGCCTGATGGTGTGTGAAGTTAGTGAGCCAAATGAGTTGTTCTCCCACAAGAACCACTCGGCTGGTCCTTCTTCAATATGCCCTTCACCAACATGCAGTGTTTCCTTGATTGAATTAGCTCTCACACCAATATTTGCATCTAGAGCCTTTGCATTGAGGGCTATCTGAAAATGGCTGTGGCGCTGAAGTTGCCTGTGAATGTGGAGTTGATGGCATGTGAAACCCGCATGTGGAGCATTCGTTTATGTGGGATGCTCTACCAGCTTCATTTCAGTCCACGGCACTCAAAGGGCACTAAGCATAGAGTGTGAAAACTGAGTTTCCTTGAGAGCTGCTTGGAAGCCTGATGGTGTGTGAAGTTAGTGAGCCAAATGGAGTTGTTCTCCCACAAGAACCACTCAGCTGATCCTTCTTCAATATGCCCTTCACCAACATGCAGTGTTTCCTTGATTGAATTAGCTCTCACACCAATATTTGCGTGTAGAGCCTTTGCA
>NW_026699945.1:50000-54775 GCF_030435755.1 Ochotona princeps | reverse complement strand
GGTTAGGGTTAGGGGTTAGGAGTCAGGGTTAGGGTTAGGGTTAGGAGTTGGGGTTAGGAGTCAGGGTTAGGGGTTAGGGGTTGGGTTAGGGTTAGGGGTTAGGGGTTAGGGTTAGGGGTTAGGGTTAGGAGTCAGGGTTAGGGTTAGGGGTTAGGGTTAGGGTTAGGGGTTAGGGTTAGGGGTTAGGGTTAGGGTTAGGGGTTAGGGTTAGGGTTTGGGTTTAGGGGTTAGTGTTAGGATTAGGGGTTGGGGTTAGGAGTCAGGGTCAGGGGTTAGGGTTAGGGTTAGGGTTTAGGGTTAGGGGTTGGGGTCAGGAATCAGGGTTAGGGGTTAGGAGTCAGGGTTAGGGTTTCCGGTTAGGGTTAGGGTTTAGGGTTTAGGGTTAGGGTTAGGGGTTAGGAGTCAGGGTTAGGGGTTAGGGTTAGGGGTTAGGGTTAGGGGTTGGGGTTAGGGGTTAGGGTTAGGGGTTAGGGTTAGGGGTTAGGGTTAGGGGTTAGGGTTAGGAGTCAGGGTTAGGGTTAGTGGTTAGGGTTAGGGTTAGGGGTTAGGGTTAGGGTTCGGGTTTAGGGGTTAGTGTTAGGATTAGGGGTTGGTGTTAGGAGTAAGGGTCAGGGGTTAGGGTTAGGGGTTAGGGGTTAGGGGTTAGGAGTCAGGGTTAGGGGTTAGGGTTAGGGTTTAGGGTTAGGGTTAGGGTTTAGGGGTTAGGGTTAGGGTTTAGGGTTTGGGTTAGAGTTAGGCAGCATGCTACTTTCCCTACAAGTTTCCCATAGGTTGGAGAACACTGGAAATGACATCTCTCCCCCCCACCCTCCACCACCATCACCACCCCCCCCGCTCTCCATCATTGCCTATCCAGATACAAAGGTGTACCAGACACTGTTGGTAAATTCCACTCACTCACTCCCAGAATACAGATCATTCGATTTTACATTCGTGATTTCTTACCACCTATTTATCATTATTGATTGATTTTGCTCCTCACTTCTCTCTCTGAGATTTGGCTCAGTATCTTGTCAAAATGCAATGTGAACACCTCCAGATGGGACTCCGATGCCCATTGGTTTAGTTGTTTTGTTGAGGTTCTGTGCACATGAAGTCAGAAACGTTCAGTTTTTACACACACACACACTCACACACACACACACACACACACACACACACAGGTTTGAGGCAAAAGCTGTTGAAAACCCTGTTTGTATGCTAAACAGAGGTGTGTGGCACTGAGGACCAGTATTCTATACTCTCTGGAATGCTGTGTTCACCAACGCTCTGAGTTCTCTAGGCCTGCATTTTGGGGACAAAGTCCTGAACTGACTGGTGAAGTGGTGGAAGATTCTCTCTCTCTCTCTCTCTCTCGCTCTCTCTCGCTCTCTCCCTCCTTCTCTCTTTCTCCCTCTCTCCCTCCCACCCTAACCCTTTCTTTTCCAAGGAAGGCAGTCGACCAGCTGCCTGGTTGCACTCAGTCTCTCAGCTCAGGTCGACCAGTTGCTTTTGGTCTCAGCGGAGGTTGACCAGTTGCTTTTGGTCTCAGCGGAGGTCGACCAGTTGCATTTGGTCTCAGCGGAGGTCGACCAGTTGCATTTGGTCTCAGCGGAGGTCGACCAGTTGCATTTGGTCTCAGCGGAGGTCGACCAGTTGCACTTAGTCTCTCGGCGCTGGTCGACCAGCTGCCCGGCGGCAATTGACACACGCTATTTGCCAGCAGGTGTCACTCTTGACCTATTGATTGTCTGCATCCTCTCAGCCTTCTGAAACCTGACCTTCCCTACCCCTCCCCCCACTCTCTTGGCTCCCTCCTTGCCATCTCGGCACCGCTTCTCCTCCCACCCCGTTTAGATGTTCAATGCTAACTGACTTTCTTCTTTTCTTCCCCACCACCCCAACTCCCAGCCCTCCACAGATTTTCCCCATTGGACTACAGTGCTAGAATCCTTCCTAAGGAATCTGAATTCCATCCGTCTCTGCACTTGTTCAACGTTGTTTCTCTCTTTTAAAAATTCTTCCTTTCTTTCTTTCTTCCTTTCTTTCTCTCTTCCTTCCTTTCTTTCTTTCCTTGTCTTTCCTTTTCTTTCTTTCTTTCTTTCTTTCTTTCTGTATAGTTGGGGAGTCTTTCTAAAAATTGTTTCAACTTAAATTTCAGTTTTTCATTGACTTGTGCATTTCTTTTTCCCCTTGCTTCAGAAAGAAAGGAACACTCGTTTCACCAGGGGAAGCTGGGCTCAACGTTGAGTAATGACCTGCTTCTGCTGGGGCAGTACAATGCTGCCCACAGCCTTTTCCCGCCCGGGCTGCTTGCGAATTAGTCCAACACTAAACCACCAAGATGCTCAGGTGTGCCGTGTCGCGTCCCAGACGCGAAAAGATATCCAGGAAAGAGGTGGGGGGGAGCTGCTGGGCTTAGGGTAAGGGGTTAGGGTTAGGGGTTAGGAGTCAGGGTTAGGGTTAGGGTTAGGAGTTGGGGTTAGGAGTCAGGGTTAGGGGTTAGGGGTTGGGTTAGGGTTAGGGGTTAGGGGTTAGGGTTAGGGGTTAGGGTTAGGAGTCAGGGTTAGGGTTAGGGGTTAGGGTTAGGGTTAGGGGTTAGGGTTAGGGGTTAGGGTTAGGGTTAGGGGTTAGGGTTAGGGTTTGGGTTTAGGGGTTAGTGTTAGGATTAGGGGTTGGGGTTAGGAGTCAGGGTCAGGGGTTAGGGTTAGGGTTAGGGTTTAGGGTTAGGGGTTGGGGTCAGGAATCAGGGTTAGGGGTTAGGAGTCAGGGTTAGGGTTTCCGGTTAGGGTTAGGGTTTAGGGTTTAGGGTTAGGGTTAGGGGTTAGGAGTCAGGGTTAGGGGTTAGGGTTAGGGGTTAGGGTTAGGGGTTGGGGTTAGGGTTAGGGGTTAGGGTTAGGGGTTAGGGTTAGGGGTTAGGGTTAGGAGTCAGGGTTAGGGTTAGTGGTTAGGGTTAGGGTTAGGGGTTAGGGTTAGGGTTCGGGTTTAGGGGTTAGTGTTAGGATTAGGGGTTGGTGTTAGGAGTAAGGGTCAGGGGTTAGGGTTAGGGGTTAGGGGTTAGGGGTTAGGAGTCAGGGTTAGGGGTTAGGGTTAGGGTTTAGGGTTAGGGTTAGGGTTTAGGGGTTAGGGTTAGGGTTTAGGGTTTGGGTTAGAGTTAGGCAGCATGCTACTTTCCCTACAAGTTTCCCATAGGTTGGAGAACACTGGAAATGACATCTCTCCCCCCCACCCTCCACCACCATCACCACCCCCCCCGCTCTCCATCATTGCCTATCCAGATACAAAGGTGTACCAGACACTGTTGGTAAATTCCACTCACTCACTCCCAGAATACAGATCATTCGATTTTACATTCGTGATTTCTTACCACCTATTTATCATTATTGATTGATTTTGCTCCTCACTTCTCTCTCTGAGATTTGGCTCAGTATCTTGTCAAAATGCAATGTGAACACCTCCAGATGGGACTCCGATGCCCATTGGTTTAGTTGTTTTGTTGAGGTTCTGTGCACATGAAGTCAGAAACGTTCAGTTTTTACACACACACACACTCACACACACACACACACACACACACACACACACAGGTTTGAGGCAAAAGCTGTTGAAAACCCTGTTTGTATGCTAAACAGAGGTGTGTGGCACTGAGGACCAGTATTCTATACTCTCTGGAATGCTGTGTTCACCAACGCTCTGAGTTCTCTAGGCCTGCATTTTGGGGACAAAGTCCTGAACTGACTGGTGAAGTGGTGGAAGATTCTCTCTCTCTCTCGCTCTCTCTCGCTCTCTCTCGCTCTCTCCCTCCTTCTCTCTTTCTCCCTCTCTCCCTCCCACCCTAACCCTTTCTTTTCCAAGGAAGGCAGTCGACCAGCTGCCTGGTTGCACTCAGTCTCTCAGCTCAGGTCGACCAGTTGCATTTGGTCTCAGCGGAGGTTGACCAGTTGCTTTTGGTCTCAGCGGAGGTCGACCAGTTGCATTTGGTCTCAGCGGAGGTCGACCAGTTGCATTTGGTCTCAGCGGAGGTCGACCAGTTGCACTTAGTCTCTCGGCGCTGGTCGACCAGCTGCCCGGCGGCAATTGACACACGCTATTTGCCAGCAGGTGTCACTCTTGACCTATTGATTGTCTGCATCCTCTCAGCCTTCTGAAACCTGACCTTCCCTACCCCTCCCCCCACTCTCTTGGCTCCCTCCTTGCCATCTCGGCACCGCTTCTCCTCCCACCCCGTTTAGATGTTCAATGCTAACTGACTTTCTTCTTTTCTTCCCCACCACCCCAACTCCCAGCCCTCCACAGATTTTCCCCATTGGACTACAGTGCTAGAATCCTTCCTAAGGAATCTGAATTCCATCCGTCTCTGCACTTGTTCAACGTTGTTTCTCTCTTTTAAAAATTCTTCCTTTCTTTCTTTCTTCCTTTCTTTCTCTCTTCCTTCCTTTCTTTCTTTCCTTGTCTTTCCTTTTCTTTCTTTCTTTCTTTCTTTCTTTCTGTATAGTTGGGGAGTCTTTCTAAAAATTGTTTCAACTTAAATTTCAGTTTTTCATTGACTTGTGCATTTCTTTTTCCCCTTGCTTCAGAAAGAAAGGAACACTCGTTTCACCAGGGGAAGCTGGGCTCAACGTTGAGTAATGACCTGCTTCTGCTGGGGCAGTACAATGCTGCCCACAGCCTTTTCCCGCCCGGGCTGCTTGCGAATTAGTCCAACACTAAACCACCAAGATGCTCAGGTGTGCCGTGTCGCGTCCCAGACGCGAAAAGATATCCAGGAAAGAGGTGGGGGGGAGCTGCTGGGCTTA